>NC_090800.1:93706667-94014792 GCF_036512215.1 Solanum lycopersicum
ATTAATATATAAATATAATTTTTATATTTGCTAAACTTAAAATTTACTTTTTTTCAAAGCAAAATAATGACGGACTCAAAAATCCAATATAAAAAGATGAGTAAATATTAGGTTAATCAAAGTTATAAATGTAATTGGAAAGTAATCAATTTTAAATAAACACAATATCTAGATAAAAATGTGCTAGAGTTTGAATTTCCTACAATGATGAAGTTCTAAAAATTTAAACCGGAAGAGTTCAATAATTTTATATGGAGTTTGAAATAGACATCATGAGTGAAATAACGATAAAGTAATAAATATGTATCATAAGTAAAATAATAATATATTGAGTGTAACTTAAATATACATCGACCTTATTTATTTTAAACAAGTGTCATCATGAGTGAAATAATTATAATTCAACTCAAAACTTTCGAATCATGCAGAATACCAAATTATATCTTGTAAGTCTGTATAACTTGCTGGATGAAATTATATATTTTATTATAGTGACGAAACTAAAACTTTCATTAATATGTCCAAAATTTTATATATATACTTCACGTAGCTTTCTATATGCATAATATAAAAAATGAAAATTACCAATCTAATAATAATAAAAAACCAGCTTTTTATGTATGAAATAATTTTGTAAAGAAAAATATTACATTAAAAACAAATAGCACTACAATACAAAAAGTAGATCTGTTAAAATTCTAACATATAGTTACAGTTTCTTCTCTTCACATTCACTTTACTTTGATTTGCCCCCTCTCTCTATCTGTATTATTTGGCGCTGTTTCTTATCTTATTCAACTTTTTTCCCTTTTGTTTTATTCTTCTGGACCTCAATAACCCAATTAAAATGAAAAAGAAAAAGTTAACAACTTTGAAACCTGAAAATCAATCACTCACTATTCATCATCAATGGATCGTCTTCTTATCTTTCTCTCCCTTCTTCTCATCACTTTCTCTCTCTTCTCAGGTAATCAGTCACTTAACTTCTCTTCAAATCTTCATTTTTAAAACTTGATTTTAAAAGTTTAATTTTGTTTTACTTACAGAGGTGCAGTCAACAACTTTCAAGATAGTAAATAGGTGCCGCCACACAGTATGGCCAGGAATACTAACCGGAGCTGACAGAGCACCTGTTAATCCAACCGGGTTCGTTCTTAAAAGTGGCAAATCCAAGACTCTGAAAATGCCCAGAGCTTGGTCGGGTCGGGTTTGGGGTCGGACCCTCTGCTCCAACGAACCCTCCACTGGTAAATTCACCTGCGTCACCGGAGACTGCGGGTCCGGTAAAGTGGAATGCGCCGGAGCGGGTGCAATACCGCCGGCGAGTTTAGCGGAGTTTACTCTAAACGGAGATCAGGGCTTGGATTTCTATGACGTCAGCCTTGTGGATGGGTACAACCTTCCGATGCTCATAGTTGCTAAAGGAGGTACAGGGGGATGCAGTGCGACGGGATGTTTAGTGGATTTGAACGGCGCGTGTCCGAGAGATTTGAGGGTTGCGAGTGGGGGTGAAAGTGTTGGATGTAAGAGCGCGTGTTTGGCGTTTAATGATCCGATTTACTGTTGCAGTGAAGCGTATAATACGCCTGACACGTGTCACCCTTCGAGCTACTCGCTCTTTTTCAAGCACGCGTGCCCACGCTCTTATAGTTATGCTTATGATGATAAGACTAGTACCTTCACTTGTGCCTCTGCTGATTACTTGATCATATTTTGCCCTCCTCCTTATACCAGGTGAATTACATTTATACCCTTCCTATTTACTGATTTTTTGTTTTTCTTTCTTAGTTATTTGAAGATTTTTACTGTTATGACGTATCTGATCTAATTATATCTAGTGGCGAGTATAGGATTCTTTAGAATATGATACGAGAATGAGACATCTCAAATAGGTAAATTGGTTTGGAAAGATTGGGGAAAAACATCTATCATTTAAGTTTTTGAGTAGCTAAAGTTAAAATAGAATAGGTTTATCACATCCCGGGGTTTAAGAATAAGCAGTTTAAAGAGGAAATGGCAAGCAGGAAGGAGAGTGGTAACGTCGTGCTATATATCCGAAGCAGTAGCAGGCCAGGCACCGGTCTTTCTATCTTCTGGCTGTTACCAGAAGGAAAAAATCCCTAGTCCTATAGGTAATTAGCTCAACATTAAACCAAGTCCACTATTTAGTTCTCCTGTAGCATTGATTCCAGTTTAGTATATCAATTTTAGAAAATATATACACAAAACACCAAGTTTTAGTGATCACACGTTCATGTGTCCCACATTTTACTTATAAATTCGCCCTTGGTAGTAATGTGAAGGAGTCATGGCATATTTAAGTATGTGCCAACTAATATGTTCAGTCAAACATTGTCATATAAAATGAGTCATATAAAATGAGACTGAGGAAATAATAGTTCAATTATGATAAAAAGCCTAAGCATGCACTAAATCCGCCTCAATGTGGTGTTTAAATGAGTAACGAGTTCCATTTGTGGACCTGAATAAAATGGAACAGGTGTAGATAATTTATGTAGTTGACTTCAAATAATTTAGAATTGAGGCATAGTGAAATTGATTGACATGATCTGGATAGTGGATGTGGGCATAAGAGATGGAAAGTAGTTCTGAGCATAATATAAACTTGGTTTGTTTTGACATACCAATAGGAAAATTTGAATGTTTAACCTTTTCATTTTACCCTTAACGAGAATCTTTTATAGCCACACAAATGTATGACATATTTAAGAGCACAAGATTTAAACGGTCTGCATAAATTGATACTGTGGGAGTGTTAAAAAATGAATTGCCAACATGTCCTCCAAAATGTTGGAGGCTACGCATTTGTGGAGTATACACTTGATATAAGAGGTTAGAGGAGTGGAAGCAAAAGTGGAAGAGTATTACTGGGCGTTTGGCCATGTTTCATCATGAAATTTTAGAAAAGAAGTTTTCAAATGTCAATTTTAATACAAGTTTTATCTCTTAACTTGCACCTACATGCTACGAGTTTGGAAGGGTTGCCAACTTCATCTTCCAGCTTCCCACCATTAAAGCATTCACAAGTCTTAGTTTCTTTTAATAACCCCTTCTATGGTTTGATAAAGCCGTTTGTCATTGTGCTCATGGGAGCTCTATAATAATTTACCTTGCTTGCAGTTGACTGTCAACCAGTCCTCTCTAACAACTAGGTCAGTGATGGAGATATGTATGGTTTATTACTCTTCCTCAAGGTGTTAGGAGGTGTAATTTACTTATGATGTAATGTTTACATTTTATTTTCGACACTTATATATATCACTTTTAAATGAGATGCACTTTACGGAAAAAAAGAAGAGGATTTCCTTGGTATTTGTAGAAACAAACTAGCAACTCCTATGTGTTCTTAGTTGTCGGTATAACTAACTGTTCTCCACTTAAGTAAGAAAAAAGATTTGTAGCGTAGTAAAAGTCTGTTTCATCTAACTCTTGCTATTCTAACTATGATTATTTTGTTGAGAACTTCATCTTAACCTGACTTCTTCTGCCCTCTGAAGTGAATGTCTTACTCATGTATTTTGTTCAATTATAAGAAAAAACTTACTTCCACCGTCTCAGAATGAATGGCAGAGTATCAGTGTGAGAATCATGACACTACCTTCCATTTTGATATTGAACATCGGCTCCCAAAATCTAATGTTTTAGAAAGTACACTCTCTACCCTCACAAGATAGGGTAAGACTATGCGCACACCACCCTCCTTTGACCCTACTAGTGAGATCACACTGGGTATGTTGTTGTTTTAGCAATTACAGAAAAGACAACACAAGTTCACATGGATAGAAGTATTTAGAGATATATTTGGAAAGAATAGTCAAAGCTATGTCTTATTAAAAAAGTTATTTCTACTTCATTGTTATAAGATATGTGTGAGAATCATGACATTCAAATGGAACTTATGGGAACTCTACTTAGTTGCTTGATAATTCTGAGGAAAATGGAAAAGTTATTTTCTGATTTTATGTCTACTCTGACAAACCAATATGATAAAATCACAATCTTTGTTGTTTTGCAATTTCAAAATAGATTAGAAAACTAACTATTAAACTCACATTTTAACGCTGTTTGAATAAAAAACTATGCAGCCAGAAAGTGTTAGGAGCACGGAAGGATTCAGCTGAGTTGCCACTGGTTAACAAAACCATGATGTACATAGGAAGGCGTCACTGAAGCGCGGTTAGACATCCATCTGTCCATATCTACTGCAAATTATGGTGTCAACCATGCCTATAACTGCACTTGCTTGTACTCAGAGAACATTGTGAATGACTTTGCTGGGAACCTTTCAGGCTAATTTACAAAAGAAGTTAAAGCTTTGGACTGTTAAGAAACACAATGCCGACTATCTCTCATTTAAAATCACGTGTGCAGATCTCGTCGATAACAAATGACAATAATTGTTTATAGGAGCGTGTAGTTTCTTATAAGATCGATATTTGTTCATTTTCAGTCTACATTTTGCTCTCCGTCGCTTTTGGTGCTTGGAAGGGTCCATAAACTGTATTTAAGTTGATGCACAAACAGATTTATGACCCCCTTAGGTGTTAGGGGTATGGTAATTTTTTTCTTTTCTTGAGATAGTGATAATGTGGTGGAGAATTCAAAATATTTTGAAACTTGTTGAAGGTACAAATAAGGATATTTGAGCTAACTGCCTAGAATAGAAATTGTATTTTGGTGTATGATTTGTTTAAAATAGTATTTACCATCATTGGGCACTCAAGGGTAGCACAGATCTTATGTGCATGTAATGAGAAAAAGCATTTTCACCGTAAATATAATTAGGAATAAGTCCAGCTCCATGACCAAATGCAATGCAACAATTGGTGTACCTCTTTGAAGAGGAATTGAATTGATTACCCACTTCCCATGATACAAACAAATGTAAATATTAATATTGGAAACATGTCAATAATCAATTCAAAGTATGAACAAGTTTATAATTAGGTCACAAACTGATTTAGGCCTCCTATTCTGTATAGTTATGGCTGGTTTACTGGCCAAGTAAAAGAACTGATTGAATTAGGTAGCTCAGAGTATTTTTCAAAACCATATAAAGAGACTGTCTACATATTACATTCTTGGACAAATAAGATAGGAATATTTCAACGTTATTTTGCAGGAGGCCAATAAAGCTGTTATTATTTTAGTAGAGAAGTAGAACAAGTGAAGTGAAATGAGAAAAAGGAGGAAAAAAGCTTTGTCTGCCAAAGTGTTGATCAAACATATCTTACTTTTTTGTACCAGCCCTTCTGCTTTGCTTTTTCCTCTTCTAAATTCTTAATATCCATATAACCTTAGATATTAGTACTATATTTTTAGGATATATTGTGAAAATTATTTTTTCTCATTGTTTCAAGTGTTTTTTGAAAAAAAGTTTGATTAGATAAGAAATTTAAATAAAAAATGGAAATTTTTATGTTATGTAATCTTACATTAAATATATGTGTACTGTATCGAAATAATCTTTCATATTGTAATCTCAAACATGTCATGCAGGATATTAAAATATCAAAAGTGACAATTTTAAGAAATAAACTAAAATTAAGAAAACAGTACACATAAAATTAAAATACATGATAATCCAACAAGTAGTTGAAATAAGAATTACAAACAGATACTTAATAAATATTTATGTAAAAAATGATTTTCAATCTCTATATATCATAACACTTTCTATATGATAATAATAAGTTGCACTAAGTTTTGATCAAACACATTATGTTTGTAATTAATCCGTATGTTTTCTTTTTATCAGTTCAAATGAACCAAACATATACACTAAGAATATCGTTACTAAATAATTTTATCATTCTTTTATTATAATAAACAGGTGTCTTTAAAAGATCTTCCAATCTAATCGATTTGAGTTCAATTATTTGAGAGAATTTCACTCTTAATTATACACGATTCTTTTTAATTATTTAAATTATGACTATTTATATATAATAAAAATACCTCGTTTAGTGGCTGAGGATGTGCTTTCACTAGTTTTGCATGAGCAAAATGCGGACTTAATTATCTTTGTTCCTTACTTTGACCCTACCCTCTTTATAATTATTTTAAAGAAAATGATTAAGGACGATTTTTTTTTTCTTAAAAGGTTAAATCTTGTCTAAAAGTGAAGAGAAAAACCAGGTTGCTTTTGAAGAAAAACACCTCATAAAAGCATAGAAAAAAAAAAAAAAAACAGCAAGTTGCTCTACTAAAAAAAGTCATTCAGTTAATCAAAGTTTTTTTTACTTTCGTCCTTCTAAAGTGAAATTTGACATAATTTGTTATATCTACATATTGGGTCTTTATAATCTGGCATTGTGGGGGCTAGTTCATGTTCGTCAACTGAACTTTGGAGCCTAAAACATTACATTTCTCTGATCACATTCGATATCATCAATGAAATTATCTTAAAAATTCTCTTTATAAGGCATAAGTCTCTTCTTCTTATTTCGTTATGATGATAAGATGTTTACCAGCCAATTACATAAATGGATAAAATGTGACAATTATATATCTTATTTTTACTTAAATGACCTATTAAATGGTCATGAATTAACTATATGTATTTTGTATACATCCAAAGTATTGAGAAGTGATATAAGTATTTAATAGGAGAGCACTCCCATTATGAAAATTTTGGACGTAAGTAATTAATTGCATTTGGCCAACGAATAGTCAAAGTTTTGCAGCATATGATAGGACTTATTGGAGAATCATCAAAAGACGAGACACTTTGAGTCATGGAATCCAAGGTCACTTATTCACACTTTATTGGATTAAGCCTACCCCAGACCTACAAAATTAAAGACATAAATTCTACAAAATTAGATCATAAAATTATAATTTACTTATCAACCTTTCTATTGGATACCCTTAATTCAATTCATCTTAAAAATTTATAATACGTATATAACATGAACTGAAATGTGCAATATTTTGTTGAAATATTTTAAAGTTGATGTATTATATATAGTTATATTATAAAAGATATTTATTTCATTAGACACCTATAAATAAAAATAAGTTTAAAATAAAAAATTAAATAACAATTCAAACTTTTAATTTGGCGTTAGTTGATAGTTATGACTTTTAATTTTGGGTAAGAATCAGTAGACATTTAAATTTGTAAAAATTTGAACACATAGACATATTCGTCTTGTATGATACTGTTGACGCAATTTTGTGTCCTATGTGACATCTAAATATATTATGCCATATAGGACATATATATCAACTTATTTAATTTTATACAAATTTAAGTGTATGCACATTAAAAATTAAATAACATAATTGTCTAATCAAATTATGGATCAGATCATGTTTATGTATTAAGTATGTAACTTTGTATGTATGAATGATATATCCATTGGCCTAAGTCATCCGTAGCCACTTAAAGGAAAAATATTATTTTTAATAAATCAACGCGCTCAAAGAAAGTGAATTATACGTTTTTTGCCATTTCAGCATTTTGTGTCTAAATGAATGATTTTTGAACAAATAAAGTGTTCAATTGACACAAAGATTAGTTGAGGTGTCTAAATAAATTATGCGGACAACTTTGAGTGGCTGCAGATGACTTAAGCCTATATCCATTTAATAATCCTTTAGATATGCCATGATGTTAATCCACCTTATTAAGGGCCCGTTTGGATGGCTTAATAAAAGCAGCTTTAAAAAAATATTTTTGAAAGTGTTGAAACTTATTTTTAAAATAAGCAGTTACGCGTATAGATAAAAGTGCTGAAGTTAAAAAAAAATTGTTGATGTGTTTGGCAAATAAGTGCTGATAAACGGCTTCTTAAATCAAAATGTCTGAAATATCCTTAAAAGTTGTTAACATAATAAGAGTTAATTAATTTAAATTTTATAGTCATAAATAATTATATTTTGCTATTATTCACATATTTCTTTCTCATCACAAATTATTTATAAGAGAAATATAAACTTATTATAGATTTTAAAGATATATAATTTGAATAGATCAAAGACCGATTTAAGATTTTATTTTAGTTTCATCCATATGTAATAATAATTGTCTATCATTCACATATTTCTTTATTATCAAAAATTATTTATAAGAGGAATATAAATTTTTATTTAAGTTATATGTGCAACTTATTTTACATTTTAATAATATATAATTTGAATAGATCACTTGAAAGATTTAAGATTTATTTTATTTTCATTCATTAGTAATAGTAATTGTCTATCATCCACACGTGAAAAGGAAAAAATGGAAGAAAGAGATGTTAGGGTTATGCGGGTAATTTGGAGATTGTATAAAAATATTAAGGACAAAAAGGTAAAAATATGGTCAACTTAAAACAACTTATAAGCTAAAAAACACTCCTACCCCATCTTTTAACTTTTGGCTTGAAATAAGTTTTTTTTAACTTAAAATAAGTTATTTTGAGTGTTACCAAACAGCTAAATAATTCAAAATCCAATTTTTAAGTCAGTTTGACTAACTTTTAAGATGAGTCAAACAGACTCTAAAAACCAAATAAATATTCATAATTTCTTACCGGTCACTTCAAAATTGATCAAATCTACTTTTAAGTTATTTTTAATTTTTGAGAATATTTAACAAAATTAAAATATTTTTAAATAAATTCAAATAACAAAAATAAATAGTTAAAAATAAAAGATAGATACTGCCATTCATTTTTTAAATTGAAAGTTACTAAAGTTTGACTTAGAAACAAAAATTTTAAGAAAAGTCATGTACGAATGGGTTAAGTATCGAGTTAACTATACGACATTAGTAATTGAGACAAATTATTTTTTTGATAAATTTTTTATTTGTTATATAAATTTTGGAAAAACAACTAAATGCTTGATTAAAAAATGAAAAAAAAAGGTTAAAATTACAACTCAACTTTATTTTATTGATTGATTTTATTTCTCGTTAAAAATAAGTTATATTTATCTTGTAATTAATAAACTTAACAAATATATTCCTATTTGGATCAAAAGTCACAAATCAATTAATATTATCTAATTTTATTTAAATGACCTAATTTTAATCCGATCCAACTCATCTAATAAAATAACCCATTCATTTTATCCTAATAAACTTTTTTTCCACCATCAAAATCATCACCCTCTCCAAAATCTCTTTCACCACCACCGCCGAGTCCCAGCAAATGCCATTCGTAAGGACTTCAATCTTGCTTTACTTACCCCGCCCTGACTTGGAGTTTGTGAAAAAGGAGACCAAAGAGGAGCAGGTAACTTGTCCTGTGTTTATTAACGACAAAAGTAAATATAACTTACTTTTAACAGCTAATCAATAAAATAAAATAGATAATTTTAACTCTTTCCTATTAAAAAATTAAAATATATGAAAGTGTGGTTCTATACCACACAAGTCTCCATACCACATTTCTGTCCTAAAAAGTGACACGTAAATCGACACTAATTCCAATTATTTTCATCTTTCGTTAATTATTTTTAAAATAAATTTAATTTTTTAATATAAATTTAATTTTTGTAATCAGTTTAAAAATACTTAAATAGTATTTTTGTGTATTTTTAAATTTATTTATTTTTTAAAAAATAATATTAAATATTAATTAATATAAATATTATAATAAAATTCATACATCAATTATTATTCTTTATTTAAAAGAGATGATCAATTTATAAGTCTAAAATAGACAAGTGAAAGCAATTTGAAAAAATAACTAATGAATACTAACGTGGAATATTAAATCATTACACCTAACACATCCATTTTATGTTAGTTTTTCTTCTTAAATTCACAAAAACATATGTATTTAACTCTCGATTAATCATAAATTTTAAAACTAAAATTTAAAAATTTTTCCTTTTGAAATATGAAGCTATATTTTAAAATGCATTCTACTTGAAAAGATTTGAAATGTCATATGTAGAATTCACATGAATTTTACGTCACTTGTGCTATTTTTCATTAACATAAATATAAACATTAAATAACTGTATTTATCATTATCATGATTTTCAACTATTAGATTATCTTTTTACTAATATATCCATACTTTGATAAACTAGGCAAAGTTCATAAATTAATATTTTATATAGAAATAAGAGTTAACAATATCTTTTTACTAATATGTTATTTCTCGAAATTTATTTTCTTTCTCTATTTCTACCGTTAGAAACCAACTCTTATGGCCCGTTTGGCCATAAGATTTCCCAAATAATATTTGGAAAAAATTTAGCATATAATGTTTGTTCATACAATTTATCATTATTTGACAAATATTTTTGGCAAATATCTTAAATTTCCAATATTAATCTTCTGTAGTATTTGGGTCAAATCTCATTATTTGGGATCTTTTGAAAATTAAATTTTTACCTCAAACTTTTATCTTTTACAAAAATATCCTCTACAGTAGTTGTTTGCGTTGCATTACATATTTTTTTAAGTGAAACACCAAAATAGTGATGAAATATTTACTGAATATTAAGTAATGATTTGATTGTTGATGAAAATGATGAAAAATTGGTTCAACGTAACAAAGTCATGCACTTTGTATACTTCACGATGTATGTAATGATGTTTGTTGCACTCCCTCCAAATTATCACATTGCTCTGGTATCATGGACACTATTAGTTATTGTCGTAACGAACATCCAAGTGACTTGTAATACAAACCTATAGTTAATTTTGATAGTTCTAAAACTTATGGATATAAATTATATTTTTCTAAAAAGATGAAATATATTTTTTAAATTCTATAGCCAAACACATGGTGAAATTTTATTAAAATAATATTTACCAAGAATATTTAGACAGTAAGCCCAAATCCATATTTTTCGCGGGGTAATAAACATCTGGTACCAACGTTGCTGTTAAACTATACCATACAACTATTACTACTAGCATTTATTAAATCCACCTTATCACATAATGCATTAAAAAATTGTTTACAATATTATCATTGTCCCATAAAAGCATTATTACAATATGAATTTTCTATCTTACAACTGACATTGCTAATTCTTGCATCACCCATTTCTTTTTCCTTTTTCCTTACAAAAAAATCATTTTTGTTATTTTCTAAGCATTGAAAAAACCCTACATAGCCAAGACCTGATTCCCGTTTCCCATTTTTTCTTTAATCTGCCATTACCTTATCACTATCCCCTGCAACAGAAGCAGAATCAGCAAGAAAAAGCCCTACATTAACCCCACTCCATCGTCTTCTTCCTCCTATCTATCACTCTGTTTTTATTTTTGTTGTTGTTGAACATTACTAGTATTCAACAGCTAAAGGAAATTAGCAAATACCCATATGGATTTTTCATATTCTTCCCCTTCACATTTCATTCTTAGTTTATGTTTTGCTCTCCTCATTTTATCCAGAGGTGAAAAACAAAACTCATTCTTATGCCATATGAATAGCATTTTCTGTTATGAAGACTATAATACATACTAAAGCGACATTGTAACTGTATTCTTTTTTCTTTTCAGGTGTTTTAGGGGCTACATTTACATTTGTGAACAAATGTGAGTACACAGTATGGCCAGGGATTCTAGCAAATGCAGGTAGTCCAACTCTGCAAAGTACTGGATTTGAGCTTCCTCAAGAGTCTTCACGTGTATTCACAGCACCCACTGGTTGGTCCGGTAGGTTTTGGGGACGAACCAGTTGTACGTTTGAGGGATCCGGGTCGGGTTCTTGCGGAACAGGGGATTGCGGCTCCGGTGAGGTAGAATGTAACGGTGCTGGAGCTGCTCCGCCTGCTACTCTAGCGGAGTTTACATTGGGTACTGTTGGGCAGGATTTCTATGACGTGAGTTTGGTGGACGGGTACAATTTACCTATGGTGGTAGAAGCGTCGGGCGGGTCGGGTATGTGTGCGACAACGGGTTGCGTAACGGATCTGAATCAAATCTGCCCGTCGGAGCTGAGGAGTGGCGGTGGAGAGGCATGTAGAAGCGCGTGTGAGGCGTTTAACAAGCCGGAGTATTGCTGCAGCGGCGCGTACAATACACCGTCCACTTGTAAACCGTCAATGTACTCACAGATGTTCAAATCTGCGTGTCCAAGATCATACAGCTACGCTTATGATGATCCTACCAGTACTTTCACTTGCAGTGGTGCAGATTATACCATCACATTTTGTCCCTCTACCCCAAGGTAAATATTCCTTTTCATTTCAATGAATTGACATTTCCAGACTCATGACGCTAACTCTTGATTTTATTGGAGCTCCAATTTGAAGTATAAAAGAAGATTATTTCGAACCAATGTCCAAATTTAGCTAAATTAAGGTCTCTTAAGTATAATAGAAGTTAAAGTAGAGATATTTCATTTTTGATACTCCATAACACATGCAATGTTTTTGGTCACGGGGTATCTGACAACAGGTTGCAGTGAGTGAGTGAATGATTGTATTTGTTGTATGGGTTGTAATCAATTACTACTACATTGATTTTGACATTTAGCTAATATTGCAGTCAAAAATCTACAAAAGATACTACTACCCCCAATGGTGATGGGTCATATGGTGCTACTGGTACAGGAGTTGTGGACCCTGCAACAGGAGGAATCGAGTCAAGTTCGGGTCAAATGGGAACCGGATCAGGCACCGGGTTTGAGTTTGGTGCAGGAACAGGATATGGGTCAGGAACCGAAACACAGCCTGGATCGGGTTCACAAGCTATGCTAGCAGATGGATCCTATTTAGCTGGACTGGCTATGGGAGAATCAAGTAGGGCATTTTTTCCATTGAATTTAGCAGGCAGTGCTTTGGCTACAACTTTGGTTTCATTAGTTTTCTTGTAGTTGTGATTTTTTCTTTTTCTTGCCTTTTGTCTAGTAAAGCTGATAGATTCCTCCAGATTGTAAGCCACCACTTTCTATAAATTAATCTTCTTTTTTAGCTATGAATCTTTCTTTTTCTCTTCTTGTTGTAATTGCCCATATTTTTCCTTTTTTTTTTTAAAAAAAAAATGTGTATATATATATTGTGATGCAATATTCTTTATCCCTGTTCATTATTCCATGATTTTGTTGGTGAGATTTGCAATTATTAAGTTGCATAATGTACCTTGATATTGAGGTAGGTGAGTTTAACTTTACCTTTGATTTGGGGCTCTAGAAATTATTAAATATTTATAATGTGAAATGTAGAAGATTGAGAAAATGGCTGGACGATAAAACTGACTTTGCGGAAATCACAAGCATGGCTTTTGTTACTTTTGTCTGCCTAAATTTGTATCTTAAAGAATACCCATATATTAATAGTGTTATATTCTCGAGAAACATCTAATATATCTATTGAAATAGTTAAAGCGCGTGCAAACATTACTCATCTGAGTAACATCATTACAAATGAATATTCAAATGCCTGGTGTCATCTCCTCTGTATAACGAGAATGTTGAATTAGTTGTTCTGTTTCCAGATTTGACATTAATTTTATACTCGCCTAAAAAACCAGAAAAGCTAAATGAACCATGCTCATCAGTTTCACCATGCACCACACCAGTTTGCCATTCTTTCAGCAAATTATCAACTATGTCCCCAGCAGGTAGGTTATGAAAATCGTTATCTGTTAAACACATTTGGTAACATCCATTAGAATGTAATCCTGTCCAAAGCATGATTCCATTTACACCTGGATGTGAAAATCCCTCTCTCAAAACCATCTCTAGATATCTAGCCTGTCATCAAATTCATAAAAAACTGTTACCTTGTTTGTCTGGTTTTAATTTGACAAAGTAGTTTAAGAAAGTAAAAAAGATATTTGAATCGATTTTACTGTTATAGTAAGTAAAGTACCCTGACCTGAGTTTCTTTATCAAGATTCTTGCTGATATCAACTTCTGTAAGCCATATAGGAAGTTTAAGTGTAGCCAATTTGTCTAACACTGCTCTGATAAGTGGAGGATTTGGTACTGTAAAATGTCCTTCTAGGCCAATTCCATCCATGAATATTCCACCTTGTTTTAAATCTCTCAACTTGGAAATGTATGCATCAACTGTTGAATTCATGTCATAGCAAGTTTCTACAACATTATAGTCATTCATAAACAATTTGGCTAAAGGGTCTAACTGTTGTGCTGTTTGAAAAAACTCAAGACTTGTGTTGATGCCAAGTCTTTGTTCATAGAAATCATAATGAAGCATCTCGTTATCGACATCCCAATGAATGAATTCATTCTTGTATTTGTTCATCAAACTCTGTATCCTGGAGGTTACAGCTGATTTAAGGTCTGGACCAGTCAGGTTCCGAACCCATGAAGGAATGTATCTCGGATCCTCCCAAAATATGTTGTGGCCTCTGGTAATGATTTGGTTCTTTCGGACAAATTCCAGCATCTGATCAGGTATTGTATAGTTCACTACTCCTTGTTGATTTTCTGTTGAATACCACTTCAGTTCATCTTCAAAAACTGCGGCATTGTATCTCTCTTTAAACCATGTCTGTAACAAGTATAATAGTAGTAAACAACACTTTTTAAGTACTGGAACTAGTTTTGTAAATAAGCAGTTATGTATTTAGCTAGAAGCGTTGAAACGAGCCAAAAAGTGCTTGTAATAAACAAACAGCGCGTTAACTCTTATTTGATCAGCATTTTATTACCTGATATGCTGGATTTCCAAGAATTGTCTTTGTGATAGCAGAACCAAATGGAAAATCTCTAGATAGTTGCTCTATTATGATTGAAGCTCCAGGCACTCTTTCTCCTTGCACGTCTGAAATATGAATAATCGCGGTGCATTTTCTTCCCTAGAAGTTCAATTTGGCAGAACTAGTCAGTAAAAATGCAATGTTACCATAAAACTGAAGATGCTAAAAGCCATAGAGTTTCAGGAGTTTACTTTATCGATAGCGTCTTGTTGGTTTTTCTTCCATTGTTGATAAGTAAATGGCTGCAACGAAACACTAGAAATCGAGATATTTAACTTTTCTCCATCTGATCTCTGCACCAAAATTTATTGTAGTTACTCAAACAATTGCAGAAAAATTAACTCAATACCTGAAGCTATCGTCTTAATAAGACATACCTGGAGATAAAGTAGACCATATGAGGAAGGCAAATCAAGCACAAATCCACCCTTTAAAAATGACCAGCAACCAGCCCTAGCAATCACATTTCCTACACACTTAACTGTTCCATCATCTGTTTTCAAGCTTGCCTTCATCACTGCTGAATCTGCATCAAGTATCCTGATCCAACCTAACAACAAACACGACGATTGATCAATACTACATTTCAAGTTTGTAACGCCACGTATCAGAGTTGTAACGAAAAATATATGCCTCAGTGATGAATTTCAGCTCCAACAACTTAACTGGAAAAGCTATAGATGGTATCACCAGAGAGATTGTTGAGAACAAAGTTATACGAATTAGTTTCTGATCGAATGACTTTATTTTCATTTGTCCTATAATCCTTCATTATCCCACCATTGTAAAGTGCGTCTTCTGGCACTGATTTACACTAAAGCAGATGAAATTAAGTAACTTAAAACGCGATAACAATCGTTCATAAAACAGGATAAAAGGAAAAATGTTACCTCAGTATATGCAGAGTGATCATAAATTGGTTCCTCTGCATCATAAAAAAGTAGTTACAAACATACAAAAATAACTAAACATAATTAAAAAGAACATATTTTGATGGTCATTACCATAAGAAGCAAAGGAGGGAAGTATGCTGAGAAAGAGTCCAATGATGAGTAAAAACAAGTATTGGCACTTCATTTTTCTCTCAACAGACCAAAATAATAGTAGAGAAATTTGAAAAAGCCTTAGTACTAAATTTCAATAAATAAAATGCCTCAAAGTGTCAACAGAAAATTAAATTTCATGTAACACAGGATACATATGAGATATCCAACAATATGTCTATATCCTAAGTATCTCCGTGACCAATCACATGACTGAATACTATTTATTTTATTAACTTTGGAATGTTTTTGGAAAATGATCCTTGGAATATTAGAAATTTTTTTTACACTATTTCTAACATTTATAGTACAAAAGTTACCTAACATTTCTTTTCATAAAATATGAAGTAAAGAAAATGACAAGAAGCCTGTAGTTTATGATGCCAGAATGCAGTAGTAATCACATTATTTGAGTGGAAAGCTAATTTCGAAATATTGAATTATTTATGATGCCTTCAGTTTGATGTACTGCCTCTCTTTTAATTTAAGTAGCGGTGTTTAACTAAATATTTAAATTACAAATATTTGTGTAACTATAAGTTATCTTATAGATTTGAAAACATGGTAGCACTAATGTAGGTCAGTAGATGCTTAATTGATGATCAAGAACTAAATGACATGTCTGATCTACTCCATTTGTCTTAAAAAAAATTATAACCTGAAACAAGTTATAAATTTTTGTATAACTATAAATCAAGGAGGACGGTAAATGCTTTATTCATGATCAAGAAGTAAAATGACATGCTCCTTTATTTTGCAAAGTTTTTTATAATTACTATTAAAGAAATGAAATTAGGTTCTCTATTTTGTAACGAACATGACAATTGAATGCATTATAATAGGAATCAAACCCGTGAACAATTTTGGCCTTACATGTTTGCTACCTGTACCACTTTTCAAGAGTTGGTGACGCGAGCTCATGATATGAAGTTAAGTATTGTGGTTGATCTCTGATGATGTTTGTTATCATGTCTTGTAATTATTACAAAAATAAAAAATAAATCGATTTGTATTTTGATCATCGAATAATGTAAGTAACTCGAAAATGAAAGCAGAACTCATTAGAATCCTCCTGTTCTTTTAATTTCAATTTTCTTTTGTACGTAGTAACTCATTACTAAATTTTTCAGTGCCAGGTTAATTAATTAGAAGTAAATGCAATGGGGGTGGCTACTAACCTCTTGCGGGTACGTAGTAAAAAACTCTTCTTTTTTTTTTGTTTTAAGGCCCGTTTGGATGGGCTTAATAAAACCAGCTTTAAAAAAGTACTTTTGAAAGTGCTGAAACTTATTTTTAAAATAAGCAGTTATGCGTTTGGATAAAAGTACTGAAGTTGTTATGCCAAACGTGAAAAGGTAAAAATAGAAGAAAGAGATGTTAGGATTATATGGGTAATTTGGAGATTGTATAAAAATATTAAGGGAAAAAATATAAAAATATGGTCAACTTAAAACAGCTTATAAGCTAAAAAAAAAAGCACCCCTACCCAGCTTTTAACTTTTGGCTTAAAATAAGTTTTTTTTTAACTTAAAATAAGCTATTTTGAGTATTGTCAAACAGTTAAATAAGTTAAAAACCAGCTTTTAAGTCAGTTTGACCAGCTTTTAAGCTGAGCCAAACAAGCTCTTAATTCTGTTTTTGTAGCCAACTAGAAGTTTTTTACCTCTTGGTCCCATTGCTATCATCCTGCATGTGTTTCTCCAGTACTGGGCCAACTCCTAACAATTTAGTCTGATATTGCATTATTTTGTGGGCTGTCATCATGGGTCAATGGCCTTGTCCACAATTACACACTCTGACTATACTGATGGTGGTCAATCTCACTGATCATTTGCTTCACCACGCCCAAGACGGAGGATAAAATACCAGTTCAATAGTTTTACAAGTTCAGTATAGTACAATGAATTAAGATTTACTCGATACAAAGTAACGAAATAATCCTACTAATCAAACAAAGTTGACTTGTGCAAGTGGAAAGGGTATCATCAGCACACGAATGTCCTATCAATCCTCCCACTTTTGAGTTCACAATGAGTACTCATCAAGACAATATACTAGTACTAGTCTTCTTGGCTTTCTTGCTTGCATAAATCTTACCATATAAGCTCCTGGTTCTAATGGATAACAAAATATCCAAGCCGAACCCAATGATGCAAGCTATAGCCATAACTATAAATACAAGCCTGTAGCAGTGAGCACCTACACAAGTGTTACCACCATCAGCTGTTGTTGTAGCCTGAGCATCATATAACAGACCCGCAAGCAAACCAGAGAAGAGAAATGAGCCGAGTGGAAGGTTGAGAATTAGGACATTATAAATGAGACCGTAATATTTGAGACCAAAGAGTTCAGAAGCAGCTGGAACAGATATGGCAAGACGAACCCCATAGCAAATTCCAACCACAATGGAGCCAATGTAGAGTGATCCTGGCATAGCCATGGCTAAACAGATGTATCCAACAGCCATCAGAATCTGTGAAGCCGCATTCCATATTGGTCTTGGCACTGCAGCTTTCCTGCAAATAACAAAATTAACATCACTATTATCAAAACTAAACTAGTACACTAGCTTGGATTTGAGGTTGTAAGATTTACTCCCTCTCCAAATCAGTGTGAACATTGCATTACTTTAAAAATATGGACGACTTTGCCCTCCATTTCATTTTTGGTACAAATTAACCTTGTTAGCCGAGTATCAAAATAATAATGTCCCGTCTAGGGGAAGAACTAGCAAGGGCTCAGTGTCATCCAAACCTTCTTTCATGGATAATTTTTATATGTACAAAGTAAGATGTTGAACCCCTTTGACTAATATTTAGAATATTCTAAATGAAAATCCAAGCTTCGGCATGCTAAAGGTTGTTGTAGCTTGTATGTAAAGGGGTTCATGTTGTCCCTTGAACTATTTGAATGGGACAAATATATTCTAATAAAATTCTTGATGCTGTAAAAATATGGTTCTGAATTTCTGCAATTCACCGTCCAAGTTGGAGAATCTAGACAATCTTTTTCCGACTAAAGAAAGATATTCTTAAAAGCAATCTCTATTGGTCAAAAATTGAAATGAAGGAAATAAAAAGACAAGCACGGTCCACAACTTTTTTGCAGTTTTAATGCGAGGAAGACTAAAATATATTATAGCTTGGAAGTTTCTCAAGAGAAGCGATACCATTAACTATTACGAAAGGGAATATAATATATTTTCTAATCTTTCTTAGATCTCGTTGAAAATGTTGTTTATAGATAATCTATTAAACATATAAAGGAGATTAGACTTTTACACAAAAGTACATGAAAGTCACAAAATTTACACCATAAAAAAGAAAAGCTGAACGAACCATTAACTATTATGAAAGAGAATATAATTTATTTTCTAATCTTTCTTAGATCTCGTTGAAAATGTTGTTTATAGATAATCTATTAACATATAAAGAGGATTAGATTTTTACACAAAAATACATGAAAGTCACACAATTTATCTCCCACCAATTTACCCCATAAAAAAAAAGATAATGCACAAGTACCCCTCAACCTAGGCCTGAAATTCCAGAGACACACTTATACTATACTAAAGTCCTATTATCTCCTTAATTTATTTTACAAGTAATTTTCTACCTCTTTTTAGTCTACGTGGCACTAGTTTGAAGAAAAAAAAGTCAACCATCGTTGGACCCACAAGATAGTGCAACGTAGGTTAAAAAAAAGTAAAAAATTATTAATAAAATAAGTTCAGGGGTAATAGGACCTTAGTATAATATAAGTATGTCTCTGAGATTTCGGGCATAGGTTGAGGAGATACTTGAACATTATCCCAAAAAAAAAGTTAAAATGAACCATTAACTATTATGAAAGAGAATATAATCTATTTTCTAATCTTTCTTAGATTTCGTTAAAATATTGTTTATAGATAATCTATTAACGTATAAAGGGGATTAGACTTTTACACAAAAGTACATCAAAGTCACAATTTATCTACCACCAAGTTACCCATAAAAAAGAAAAGTCCTCATCGGCCTAATGTGCCCACCAACTTATGCCACCTTCGTCCAGCTTTTCTTTTACTTCATTCATATGAAATTTAAAAAATAGAAAAACAATTATAAATTTTGTAATTTAAATTAACGATAAGGAATATCCAATAAATATCCTTGTTTTTTATTTTGGATCTTCTGAATCATTTTCATAGGAGGTCCTGACCCATTTTTTTTCTGATCTCTCGAGAAAAAACTTCAGTCTTTTCATAAAAAAATAGGAGGCAGAATATTTTGGTTTTCGAGCACATATTTATTGGTGAAAAAATTAAATGAATTCAAATAGATTTTTCTCGAACTTAAAAATGAAAAGAGTCATTTTCTTTAAGAAACTAAAATAAAAATAAATTAATCAAATTATAATAAAATGAGTAACTTCTGCACATTTAATAAAAAGTAGTCTTATACCAATAGCTAGACGAATCTGCCGTTTTATGTAGTATATATAAAGTATGCATATACTCTATTATATACCTATAGACTATTTTCAAGTTAAAGCAATTTAGCTTAGAAGGGAAAAGATAGGAAGTTCATTTCAATTTCTTCCCACCAAACACTAATTTAAGTTTAAAATAAGTTGCTTTTGAGGGAATACCCCCTTTTGTTTCTATAGTTGCAAAAAGACTATGGAAAGGGAATCCTCAACAAAACTACCTTCAAGTACACCTAAACTTGAGATTTCCATAATCAGTCACAATTAGTCAAATGCTTTGAATTGAAAAACAAGTACGATTAGTAAAGTAGGGCTATTTTGGCTTTAAAATACTTAAACTACGTTGGTTCAAATAGGCTCGAAATCAAGCTACAAAGTAGAAAAGATGTACGTGTAACTAGCATACAAAAACAAAAATCTAGTAAGTTTAATAAATTATAGGGATGGTAAACTTACTTGATGAAGTATTCGGAGACGGAGCCGGAAATAATTCGACCGAAAAATCCCCAAATGCTGGTGAGGGAGACGAAAATGGAAACATCAACATATCCCAGAGCTAATCCCATTTGCCCCAAATTGTTCATCACAGTCAAACCTGTTCCAACTCCACAAAGAAATGATACAAACAAGATCCAGAAATCCAGAGTCCTTATTGCCTCGAAAATCGTGTGATCTTCTCCAATAACAGGTTGCCGTTTCTCCACTGCAACTGGCACCTTATTTTCCTCCACTACAACAGTCTCCTTTTTCTCAACTTCTTCTGTAACCGTTTCTTCAACGCACAGTAATGGCTCTGCAACATTGTTATTCCCTTCAACGTCAAAGTTCTCTGAATTTTCGCGGATAAAATTTTTCACCATAAGGTGAATCGGAATGAACAAAGGCGATGCTATAAGTACCAGAAGTATTGCAGCAAAAAATTGTGAAAAAACTTTGCCATGAGTACCGGAAATGTCAAATACTAACAAATAAACAGCTATAATGACGGCAATTATGTTAATGACGCCGAAGTATTTGACCTCTTCCTTTTCTTCTGCAGAAGTTGAGGAAGGTGGAATTTCACGGAGAAAGACAATCGCCGCGAGACAAACGGAAAAAGGAACTACGGCAAGTATGAGTAAGAAAGTAGCTGGATCGCTGGAAAATAACGCCGAACAAATATCGGTGAATATTGCCGTACTCAATCCAACATATCCTTTCAAAATCCCGGTTACAGGTCCCCTGTTTTTCCTGAAATTCCTTATACAAGTAACTAATACGGCGGTGTTCATCCATGTAGTACTGTTACCTCCCATGCATAAAAATATACACATGACCCAGTAAGGAAGAGGTTTAATTGTACCACTAACGACAAGCCATTGTACACCGTAACCAATGAAACCTTCGATTCCTCCAATGAAAAGAATAACCGGAGTAGATAGACGGTCGGAGGCAAGTCCGGCGAGTATCCCGAACGCTTTTCCGACATCCTTAGCTACTGAGAGGTTGTTTAATTGGAGCTGAGTGAGTGCCATTAGAGACTTTAAAGCGTCGGAGTAGTTAGAGAAAGTGTAATTGTTGCCGGAAATAGCTTGTACCCAAACGGCGGCGACGAAGCCAAGCCATTTTCCGACGGGAGAATTGTAACTGAATACAAAAGTCATCAGAGTACAAAGTAGCTTAGAATTAAGATTAGTAAAGAAACACAAATTTTTGGTTCAAATTTTTTTGATTCAAAAAGGCAAAGAATTGATTATTATATAGAGAATTAATAGGCTTTTATTTTATTTTGATTAAAATTTGTTGCTGTCAAGTTGCACATTGTTGTTTCTACGAAAACACATACATATTGCCCATCGCTTTTGTAATTTGAAAAATAAAATATATTATTTTCTTCCTAAGTGTATTTTTTATTTTATTTTACGTCTGAGGTGAAAAAAAATTGCTTGAAGAAGATTATGTACTGCATTTTGTTACAGGGTAGGTAGATCATAAATTCATAATAAATACACGTTCAATGATAACCTCAATCATTAGGGGGAAAAATATAGATGCCACATCCGCTTATAAAAATTTATATTAAGCTACTTATAAAATAATATAATATAATACAATACAATATAACATAATAAATATTTGTATAAATCATTCGAAGAAAGTATAGTAAGATCTTGCAATATGTATTTTTATTCATCTATTTTTTATTGGAAAACACCCAAAGAAACAAGCACCTTCTATTCACTTTTTTCTTATACATTCATTTAGGTGGTTGTTACGCATCATTATATAATTTATTGTATTGTATTATATTGTATGTCATATATATTTATAATTTAAATAATATTTTTTTATAAAAAAATAAAATCTAAATAGAATAAAAATGAAAACATTAGTATAAATGATAATTTAAATTTTTTAAATATTTATTATCCAACGAATTAAATAGTCTGATATAAGTATTAAAATAAATATGCTTTGAAATAAAGGATGGAGGACTTTGGTAACATAGTTATCGTTAATATGACAATGACGATGAATCATCTCGTGTAAGGGCCGTATTGCACCGTGTTGTCATGATTTTAGGACCAATATCATCAATTATGATATCCTTCACTTTCTTTTCGATTTTTAATGAAAATGAATATTACAAATTTAATACTGTAAATGCAATAGATAAACCATAAATATAACAATCAAGACTTTGATAGTACTCCCATGGTATGACAATAATTGATTATAACCGAACTATAACCGTTCGGTCTTTAATTATTTGTCTATTTTAAAATTAAATTTTTATTAAAAAATAATTATTAATATAATTAATTTATTATTCTATTTCTATTAGTTATAAAGTAAATAAATTAAAAAATTTAAGATTCTTAAAAAAATTTATATTTTTTAAAGTAATTAATTGATAATATAATAGATAAATTTTTTTTATCATTTTTTGATTTATCAAAATAAATAAATAAATAGGAACAATTAAAAAATATAAAATAGATAAATAATTAAGAACTCATTAAACTAAAATACAAATATCAAAAAAATGAGACCAATAATAATACTTATAAATATCAATACATGTGCATCCTTACCTTTGATTTTGACTCTTTTTTTTTTCTCACTAAACTACTCCTATTTCCCATAGATTAATTACGAACTTTTCTCCTTATTAATTACACTTACCTAAAATGAAAATGAGGTCGTATGAGAGTGTAGATGTCTAATGTACACGAGGAAGTTATTTGAAATTTGATAGAATTTTTTTACTTTTTTTTAATCTAAAAATAATTTATAATATCTAATTTTTTTTCAAATTTAAAGTTTATATTAATTATAAAATATTTAATTTTATTT
The DNA here is from genome assembly GCF_036512215.1 of Solanum lycopersicum. Lineage (NCBI taxonomy): Eukaryota > Viridiplantae > Streptophyta > Magnoliopsida > Solanales > Solanaceae > Solanum > Solanum lycopersicum. Next base: position 93,730,158 of record NC_090800.1, read on the forward strand.
TAGATTAGTATCTCGAAAAATTCTCCTTTAAGAAGAATTCCTTAATTATTTATAAATAAGATGTAATATCTATTTGAATGAATGTAACCAGTACAAAGTTTTATTATGCATTCTTGCTTTAATTTCTCTTTCTATTTTCTTCCATTCTGTAATAGAAGATGGGTGAAAATTATTCATACCCTCCAATTTCAATTTAAAAATCAAACTCTTCTCTCAATTTTTAAAAACTAATTATTATCTTTTTGTCATATATTTACAGTACTAATTAAATTGATAAATCAAGAGAACAGATGGAGTTTAAATTGGTTTTGAGTTTTCATTAAATGGTTTGTCGTCGTCTTGTAGGGCATTTCCTATCTCTTAATTAAAACAACTTTGTTTCATTCACAATATTTCTTTGTCAAACCATTGGGACGTGACATTCCATAAAACTGTTTCGGTTTTGGATCATGAACATCACATTCATTTATCTATCACAAATTTCGAAAATATCTTAAGTTTATACATAATAAAACAGTATCACATAAACTATAAAGTAAAGCGTGGATATAATAATGAAAAAGGGTCAAAACTCGTTGAACTATAGAAAAAGATTTTAAAATATCTTTTATTCATATTTTGGTATAAATACCTTTTCATTCACCAATTTGATTCCCATATACCCTTCTATTCATTTTTTTTTGGCTCAGTTATATTATTTCATTCACTTTTTTGACTAATTTATACTTTTATAACTAGCCACTAAAGTTTTCTTTAAAAAAAAAAGAATATTTGTTATTTGTCATTTTCTTATTAGATAAAATAAAAATCTCATTTCTATTAATTATTTCCCCATAATCGATTTAAATAAAAATATTTTTACCTCTTCAAGACCCCTTTTTTTAAAAAAAAAAATCTAGCAAGTTTGTATTTTCTCTGATTTATTTTATTTTTTTAGAGAAGTTTGTTTTAAATAATTAATATATTATAAAAATATTAATAATTCCACAAATGTCTATCTTTCTTTTTAAAATAAATAAATAAATAGAAAAATTTGTTAATTTTTTTTTTTATTTTGCTAATCTGTGATAGCTACTTTTAAAAGAAAAAGTTTCACAAACAATTTCACTTACAAGATTATCTCATTAAAAAATGAAAGAAAAAAAAAGCAGATTAATGGTCATAGCCATAGGAAAAATTTAAAGTAGAAAAATAGAGAAAAATGTGTATAATATATTTATAGATAAAACAATATATTGTTATAAGTATGGCATAATAATTTTTTTTATAAAATACTAATCATCTATATCATGTTTAGAATCTTGACTTAATTAATTAAACATTAGCCGTTAATTTTGTTATGAGTCTTCAATCCAAGTAAAAATTGAGAAGGAGTCAAAAATAAATTTAAAAAAAAATTATAATTCTTTTTATAAAAATATTGAGGTCTTAAAGAAGTATATTATTTTGATTTGAATAAATAATGACAAATAATCTAATTGAGGTGGGCACTTTATATTATCTAATAGGCATAACACATAATAAATATTTTTTAAAAATAAAAAATAAAGAAAAATTGTTAGTTTCAAGGATATAAGTAAACCAAATAGATGAATTATAAAAGATATTTAGACCAAAAGATAAATGAACGTATTTTTAAACCTTTTCCTAATAGTACAATGCTATTTTTGATCCTTTTCCCATGTAATAATGATGAATTCAAAATGTAACCTTCAGGTTCATAAGATCTAGTAATGTTTACATGGATTTTGTATACAATTATTATTTTTTGTAGAGATTTATAAATTTAAAATTTGATGATGAATAGCGATCAAGATTTAGAATTAAAAATTATCAATTTTTTATAGGAGAGAAGTTCCCTTTTTAAAGAGTTAGATACAATTTCGAGTAGACATAGCTACAAAAAGTATTTATTTTTTTTCATTTCCAAGTAATTGCATGAAGCATGTCGTTATACCTTTTCTTTGCATTTAGGCATTGTGTGCTGTTGAAAAATAAACAGCATGGATTAGCTTATGAAAAATCAAACAAACAAAAAGAATGATTGGTGTATTTGATCGATTATTATTTATCTCAAACTCAAAATATCATAATTATTATTACTAGGTGAAAATATGAATTTTCTATATAATATACGATACAGTTACATAACATAAGAAGTATAGAACTTCTTATAGAATTTATAGAGAAATTAGTGAAAGAAAATTATTTAACATGATATGTTGTTATTTCTTACTTTTTAGCTACTCCTTTTATGTAATTTTTTTTATTTCAATTTACGTGAATATGTAGTTAAATATATTTTTATATTATTATTACATTTTATTAAAAAAAATTAATTATTAGGCAAGTTACTTGTGCTGGTATTTTTTGCATGGTAAAAAAAAAATAGTGTTTCACACTCCAACTCCATATACCTTCACCAAGAAAATATATTTTTATTTGGTTAAACACAAATTGTAGAATATAAAAAAAAAATTCAAATCATATAATTTTAAGCTAAGAATATGTAATGTACAATTGTAATTTTAAATAATCATACGAATAAAATGAAAAAAAAATCGAGAACCATGAATGAAAATAGAAAAGTATATTTGGTGCGCAAGTTGCTATAAAGTAAGTTGTCGATAAGTTTATTTTTGTTTGCTAGAAATCAAATCATCAAATAAATAAATAAATTTGGTACACAAGTTGTTGATAAGCTGTGTCTGTTTAATAAGGCAGCTGCCTTATACGGAATTGTATCTTTTTTGCTGTTTGCCCAAAATACACCAACCGACAGACTATACAAATGTGCTCCGTACTTATTTAATCTATCAAACAACAAAATTCAATCACGACTCTTTTATGAATTACAAATATAACTATGCACTCTTACTGATATAATTACTAATCAGTAGATATTAAAAATTCATTGATATGTGCTAAACATCAAATTTTTGAAAATACAAAAGTTTTCGAAGCTAAGAATAAATTAATTTGATTTGATGTATGACAACAAGTGAGGAACATAACCCTTCATTGAATTTGAAAATTTACTTTCTCATATATTCCTTCGATATTAACTAATATAGATAAAAATTCAATTAAGTATAATTAGGTCTAGTAATGTCTAATGGCTTTATAAATTCATGCCATGTATACTATATAATAATTTATGGTTGAGATTTATTTAAATTATATATTCATCTGAATAATAAAATAAAAAAACTGTTAATTATTTTTTATTTTTCTAAAACTATCAAATAAAATAATTAAGTGTACTCAAATTAATATTTTCAACAAAAAGAATTGAGATTGGGGGTATGAGGATCGAGAGCTGACGATAAGACAAAATTTGATAATGCAAATACTTTCAATCTGGTATATTAACTTTTCTTTTTCAATCTTATTTAAAAAAAATTGGCTTTGTGTATACACTTAATTGTCTTATTTGATAGTTTTAAAAAAATATTAATAGTTAACAACTTTGTTATTTTTATTATTCAAATGAGTATATTTAATTTAAATAAATTTCAACTATAAATTATTATATAATACACCTATCATGAATTATAAGGTTATTGTATATTACTTGACCTATTTATACTTGATCGGATCTTTATTCCTAATATTTTAATACACTGTATATGTAAAAGTTAATTAAAAATCAATAATTGAAATATTATCTTTTTAAAGCTGATATGAAAAGGAAAAGAATAAGCTATTAATCTACTTCCTTATTATTGAAATTAGAAAAGACTTAGAAGTTTGTTGCGTATGAAATTAAATAACTAAAAAAAACAAATTTTGAGGATTATAAAAATGCGTGAATGGTGGTGTGCGGTCTATTTATTTTCACTTATGGAAGTAATTATGAGCTTAAAATTATTAAGCATATTATTTTTTTTAAGAATTATTTATTTGATTTGATTTGATTACAATTATTTAAATCTCATATAAGTTTTAAAAACTTTCACGGATCATTTCAATACCCCACACACAACTAATATTTTTAGAGTGCAACTGTTGTGCACCATCAATACATAAAATTCTCTACACTATCAAATAATTTTTAAGATATACATGGTTACTTAATTATGTAATTAATAAAATATCTTTTTGGAAAAATAGAACAAGAAGATAAAGAGATAGAACAAAAAAATATCAGATTTAGAAAACCAATTATTTAAATCATGTTCAGTTTTTTAGTTTATGCATCTTCTTTCGTTGTATTGATCTTTCAATTATTTTCAATCAAATCGTGTTTAAAAGTTGTTTGTAAATTTTCTTGAGGATAATAATTATATTTTTATCAGTAATCATATTGTTATCAACCTTTTAATTTTCGATCTGAAATATTATAGTATAGCAGATCAGAATAACAAGTTGTTTGTATGGATCATGACTTTGTCAAAATTTCAAAAGAAAAAACAATGACTATTAAGAAATTATTCTGATGGAAAAAAAACAGACGTAGAAAATAAAAAAAAACTTGATTAATTTAAAAGAAAACTATGAATTAATTTTAGTTAGAGGAGAAAGACAACTCAACTTTCCTTTGCTATATTTTAACATAATTATAATTATATTCAAACAAATATTTTATTAATTACTTAATTAAGTTATAATATTTATCTTAAAAATTATTTAATACGGTAGAGAATCTTATATACGGCTAAAACTTAAACTCAAATTTTTAATCACTATCAATCACCAAAAAGTTTTGAGAATATTTTAATTTGGTAATTTTCTAAAATTTATTCAAACTTTATATAAAAATAGATTAAACATATTTGACACTAGAAAGGTAAATGTCGTTATCATATTTTCATATTACCAATATAATATTTTAAAATATTAAATTTGTTCCACAAATCCATACTCATACAGATTATTTAATACTGTAGGCATGTTTCAGACTTTGCTTATCATATTTTTAATAAAAAATTAAATATGTACGGTGCAAAAAGACAGTGTGACAATCTGTCGTCCTCAGATAGGGACGCCAATTGAAAAGCACCTAATAAAAACTCAAACTCTCTTTTTTGTAATAATATCTACTCAACTCGATTATGTATAGATATTTTAGGGCAGTCAATTCAAAGTCATATTTATAATTATTATTATTGAATCATTTATAACAGTAGTACACATGTGTTATAATTTTACAAGATGGAGATTTTAAAATTTTTGAAGATAGAAATGATATTTTCAATCAATTAATGAATTGTTTGTAATCTCAATTGTCATTTCAATTTATTTTTTTGATATAAAATTTAATTCATTATATTTTGTATTAAAAATAGTCATTTTAAATTATAGAGAATGAGTCATGCCTATCACAAATCTATCATTTTAAATTTTATAGAATAACTCATGCTTAACATGAAAAAAATTACTTGAACCGTGAGAAAAAATTGTATTTGAAAAAGTAGCTAGCAGTATTTTGACTAGTTAATCGTTATAAAATTGTATGTATTTTAAAAATTTATATATTTTACTAGTTTAGGGATTAATTAATTTTTTCATGATTTTTGATATCACAATTTTTATAATGACATGATATATATATATATACCCTTTAACTTTCATTTCAAATTTATATCCTTAAACTTTGGTTATGCACAAATAGATACTTAACTTGTATAAAGTTGTCCAAGTAGATATATTAGTCCTATGCGGTACAATTCACATAAGACACAAATTGTCATATAGAATATCACATAAAACGTGTATGTTTATTTATATAAATTTTAATGTCTATTTATACACATTCAAATACTTTTTAATAATGAGCACATCACTCCTATTACATTCCGCTTGAGATAGAAGGACATCAGGTGGTCTCATTCAAACAAAGAAATCCTAGAGAACTATTTAATGACCCAACAAGTGGCAATTTATTTACAGCCAAATAGGATCCATCAAACATGTTATCCACGCTATGCAAGTGAAATGGTTTACATCAAAGGTTGAGTTTGTGAAGGTAAACATTGGTGATAGAAGTAGAAGGCATATTTAGAATTTTAGGACGATGTTGCACTATATAGAAAGGTGGATCTATTCGATTTAACGTTTAGGTTCTTATCATTAAAAATGATTAAAATTTCAAAATAATAGATTCAAAATTGAAATGCTTAATTAATTAATTAAAATGTTAAATGTATCATCCATAACCACTTCAAGAATATTACCTAATTTTAGATAGAAAAATAAAATAAGATAGAAATAATATCCAAATTTACAGAGAGATGCATCTAATCATTGTTACATTATACGATACTTTTAATATTGATTTATACGTCTATTTAAAAAACAAAACAAAAAAGTAAAATTATTATATCTGATTTCGAGAGGAAAGCATGGGATCACACTAATTCAGTGACCCCTCGTGTATGTGACTTTACTCATAAGAGAGTAAGTTGATTCAGATTTAACAGTGAAAGAATAAATGAAAAAGATAATTAAGTGTATATGACTCTATTTCAAGATATTTTAAAGAATGATAGCTGATGATAGATATGGTACAAACTTATGTCTATTAACTAGTTTTTTCAACATTTATTAATAAGAATATATATATATATATATATAATTTATTAATACAATGCTTTAAAATATCGCATAATCTTTTTAATGAATCATGAGTTGCTTATTTGTTAAAATAGTATCAAAATTGATTGTTTTTTTTTACACTTTTACTGTGTGAAAAATTTACGAAATATCCATTATTTAAAAATTTAAATAAATTTCAACTTTATATTAATTTAATTTTATATTTAACAATTTTAAATATTACCCAAATAATTCGTAAAAGTCGTGATTCATGCGAGCTGTTACAATAATTTGTATTTATCGATCGTCGTTACATCAATTTCCCTTTTCCAATATGCAAGTGGGGAGGATTGAAAATGACATCTTTAATTAGTTTTTGTCAATTCCCTTTTTCTTTCTTTTCAACTCACTTTATCATGGTAGGGTCCACTGAACTCTCAGGGACTGTTTGGTCTTTTCAGCTTTACTCTCAACTCGCTATAACCCCAATGTAGCTATGAAAAGGCAAAAATGCATTTTGTTGTATATAAATATATATTTTTTCTTTGAAGAAATAAAAAATGTCTCCGACTTTTAAATATTTTTTTATTCATAGAATGGATCGCTTTCTGCTTACCCTTTATGTAAACAGTGTTGTTAATGAATTAGTAATATAAATATTCATAAATCAAATAAATTTATTTTTTAATAATAAGATAGGATCTGTATTTGTTTTTTATTTTTCAGTGACTATTTTAGCTTTTAGGACAAAGTTAAAGAGTAGTACGAATATAATATAATGTTTTTTTACTTTTTGGGTTCAAATTCTTAAAAATGTGTATGCTGTAAAAGAGAGTAGACAGTACATGTCTCCGAGTGAAACGAATATGATAATTAATAAATTAACAGGCGATTGCAATTAATTAAATAATATATAGAGTACTGGACTGAACCTTTTTAATTGCAGTATTAATAAGTTTTAATTTTCTATTTCATGATTTTAGGCAAGTTGCATGAGAAACAACAACCTATGTATTACAGCAGCTTTATAAATCTGCTCGAATATAACGTGTGCTATCAATCAATTCAAAATAAAAGAGATTAAATTTTCTTGACGTTGAACTTTTTTTTGATGAATTATTATAGAGGTATTTGTATTAAAATAATATTTTTTTATAAAATTGAAAGTTAGAGATTTTTGTTAAAGATGGAGGAATTATAATTTCGTCTACATAAATTGTTGATGAATATATATGCTTCACCTATCATCGTCGTTGTTTAATATACTTCTCTTTTTTATCTAGTCAAATTTCAATACTTCACGACATTCAACGTATAATAATTATTTTAAAAAAGAAAAATCTCTTCTTCTTGATAAGTTTTTAACAGATGACTGAATTGGACTGCCCAAATTGATTTGGCATGAAATATGTAAACTCAACTATTCCAGATTAGACATCACCTATTTTTCAAATGTTTGGTCCAAACATTAAAATGAGAGTTCTAAACCAATTTTTCTTCATTTTCTGGAAAATGTATCTTTCAACCAAAATTCATAATTTTTTTTTTGAATTTCGTGTAATTATGCAACCAAAATAACTAATTAAATTACGCACGTACAAATAATTTTATATTTTTTCGTTATAATATAAATCTAAATTAGTACCGACGTTAAATAATAACTAATGCCGCAGCATTTTGCTACCAATTTTTCAAATGGTTGGTTTCCTATTTATGATGGAAATAAAAGTGGATGTTGAATAGTCAATTGACCAGTTGGAATACTAATGAAAATTATTAATTTTTTTAATTATGGGAAAATGATAAAAAATGCAACGACCTGAAAGGAATAAAAATGTTCTCTCTTTATAGCTTGTTTAAAAATATCTTATTTTTATTAAAAGATGTTCTTGCAATCAATACTTTGATAAAAAATTTCATATAGTTACTATGGCTCAACAATGCTATTTTCTGAATAAATATATAATCTTCTCCTTTTTAAATACATTTTCTTCATAATTAATATATTATTAAAGAATCATGTACTTGTTTTCTTTCTTCTAAAATCATTTTTATTTCTTTCACATAATTTAAAAACATAATTTTTTAGTCTTTTTCCTTTTTTTAATTTGAATTAAGTTGCCGTCCATTGTATTTATGTAAAAATTAGGCAGGGTGACTCTAGTATAAATTCTTTAAATTTTTTTTCTTGTTTCTGTTACTGAATTTTTGTACAAATTGTATTTTGGATTTCACATTAAAAAATGGTTAAAATTTAAATAATTTTGAAACGCTGTTAGGTTCAGCTATTTCATAAATTGACAATCTTTAACAGTCCCTATTTATGTTAACTGGACTTTCCCATTTAGATACTGGGCTAATTGAAAGTGAATATCCGGCCCAAACATGATTTGCATAAAAACCCCCGAAGAAAACAAAGAAGTCAAAAAAGCACCAAAATTAATAATGTGATTAATCAGCACACCGAACTGAACAGGGTAAACAAAGCTGTACAGGAACAACAATTTCATGCTCTGAGTCTGAGATTCTGCTGCCACTGAAATATTAAAATTAAATAAATCATACACTATTTCTCCACAACCCCACTTCCATTATTACCTCATATACATTAAGAGCTTGTGGGAATGTTTAGTTTGTTGATAATGGAGGAGAACAGCTGAGATTCTTGAAGTTTCTAGGTTATTTTTTTTGGGGAGGAGATGGGTAGAGCGATCTCTGTTTTATTGCAGCCTCGATGGCTACTGATCTTTCTTGGGGTTTTACTTGTTATCTTTCTTGCATCTTCCATCTTCCAAAAGGTAACCATTTTCCCTCATTCTTTATCTTTCTTGAGTTATATCTGTGAAGTTTAGGTAATTTCTTATAATGGGTATGGATCTGATGGTACATAATGAAGCATTATTTTTTTTCTGCTTATTGGTACAAAAGATCTGGTCGTTTTTTCACAGTATAGAAATTTACTCAATCGTTTATTAAGTTACTTGATAGTTAATTGAAAGGGATATACAGCCTTTAGTGCAAATATTGCGTTGATTTCTGTCTTCTTGTTCCATTGAAGCATACACAAATCTTGTTGCTTTCGTGTTTTTCCTATCGAATAATGCAATGACTTCGAAAGACACTGGAACCTAGCTGGTGTGCTGATTAACCACCAGCAATGCTAATGTAGTCCAAGATTCTTGGTTTCTTAGCTTATCCTTTGTTGGGTTGGAGTTCATGATGTTTCAAACGTGGCTTCCTCTTTTTTATTCTTGTATGTGGTCAATGAGCATCAATTCATTATCTTGTTTTATGAACCAAGTGTGTTTTCTTTACGGATTTAATAGTGATAGGAGGCATAGGATATAGTCTAATCACCACTACTAGCCAAATTGGAAAGAGGAAATACTTTGTTTTTGAGCTATTTGTGTGAGATTTGGATAATTAGTGAGAATCAATTTTGTGGAAATCATTGTATTTAAATTTGGATAGCTGTGCAAGGATAGTTTATACAGGAGGGATGACTGATGAGTAATAAGTTTGAAGTTGTCCCCTGCAGCAAATTAGAGAACTATATAAGAATCAATAGGAGGAGAAACGGAAGAACAAAAATCCTGGATTAGAACCTCTTCAAAATTCAGATTAGACACCAAACACTAGTCTTAAGAATTATCCCTAGAAGCAAGAAAGTTCACCCAAAACATTGAGATTTCAGCTGCTACATCTCTCTCACATTATTCCTTTTCTGTAAAGCTAGTTTCCCTCAAACCTGCGAGGATGTTAACTAATTGATATGTAATCTATAATTCGTAGATTAGTTGAATCGCAATCTAAAGTTGGTTTAGCTTTCTATAATTCATTATACAACTAGGAGTCATCTCATTCCCCATTGAGATACCCATTTTTCATACAATATCAATTGAGTTGATTATGTCATGAGCCAGTCAGACGTTCAGACACTGATTTACAAAATATAGCAGTTTCCTTAAGTTTAAACTTTTGATCATCATCAAAGAAATGCAAATGGACAGCTAAAACTTGGCCGTGTATCCTTTTTTTTCTTTTGTTCCCATTAAATAGAAAGCTTGGAATCTTCGTTCTGCTCCATATTCATACAGAGAGAACTTGGTGAAAAAAAAAAGAAGGGAAAGGGGGATACTGAATGAAGGACATCATCAACTGTTTCTGTGACAAGCTACTAATATGTTCAAACTTGTACGATGACTTAAGTTTATATATGTATATTTAAATAAGTAAGTTGCTAGATAGATTTGATAAATTCTCGTCTATCTATTTGGGTTTCAAACTCTTTGTCAGGAGCTAGATTTGCTCATTAAAAGTTAAAGCATAGTTCTGGCTCTCCTTTTGCAAGTTCTGTTGATGTCTTCTATTCTATTTCTATGAGCTCCCTTTGCCTAGTGGTGATACTTTACGACCCAACGGCTTACTGAGCTTCTTTATATATACTTTCCTCTTTGATTTCTCAGGAACATGAAATGGTGGATGAGGTGTATGAAGTTACTCACAGAGTGTTCTTGGATGTGGATATAGATAAACAACGTGCAGGTAAACTCATTCTGCTAACGTTCATATATTATTAGATGTCATTGAGTTAATGAACCACAAAAAGTCCCAAGCTTCTTAAATGGAAATCATAACTTCTCTGCACACAATAATAGAGAAAAAGGACAAGAAAAAGGAAATATAAATGGGCTGAATGAGTGACGTAAGCTTTCCTTACTAACCTTTCTGAAACAGTTTGCCCCAACATGTCATGCTGACATAGTTACCTTTCCTTTTGGTTTGCGTAAATTTGTGATCTGTACAGTTGTCCCAATATATCCCCATGTGTTCACCACTTCATCTCATTCTAGTAGTCAGTTAAGGATCCTAATTATTGTCCTATCTTCTCATTCGAAAAAATAGACGCTTGTTAGAGGACATATAATGACTTTGATCTATTAATGATTAGAAAAGCTGTGGTTTGGTGTAGTATGTGCTTCATTCAAGGAAAATGATACTTGTGAACTTGCATTGCTCTTTACTAGCCCTATTTTGTGCTAACATGGTTTGGAGCGTGATGGCTTACTTCAACTAATTGATTTTTTAAGAACAAATGTAATGTTTGAAACTGTACAAGATGTATTTTAGCCACAACTTCTAACAATTATGAAGATTTAGGAATTGTTTGAGAAAATCGTTTTGAAAATTTTCTAACAAAAGATCTTTTACCAAGAAAAAGTTATTTGCCTCTCCAAATAATTATTTGGAGAGTAAAATATTTATACAGCAGGATGGATGGAATGTTATGACGAATATCTAAGGAGCTTCATATGTTGAAGACAAGATCTTCACTGTTTTGATGATTTATGGAATATCAGAATTCGTGCACGGTGAAGACTGGGACACGTTATTGTGTATTGACGATCCAAATTTTGATAATTTGCAGGAAGAATTGTGATAGGATTATACGGGCAAGTTGTACCAAAAACTGTTGGTACGCCTTTATCCATTTTTTTCATGACTTTGCTCTCCTCTTCAGTTTCTTTTGTTCTTCCATTCTTGTTGCATAATGCCTGCAATTTTACTTATGTGCAGAGAATTTCAGGGCGTTGTGCACAGGTACTTTTGAGTTATAACTGGCACTGTTTTGTGCCTTCTTTCACACACATACCTACACATATACATATATGTCTGTGTGTATATGTCACATAATTATTTTAGACTAACAATTGCTGCACTTATTGTCGTTGACTCAGGGGAAATGGGCAAGACTGCTGATGGAATATCTCTTCACTACAAGGGAAAACCATTTCATCGTATAATACCTGGATTCATGATTCAAGGTGGAGATATTGTGTCAGCCGATGGAAGGGGAAACATTTCCATTTATGGTGGTCCCTTTCCTGATGAGAATCTCAAGATAAAGCATTCTCATGCAGGTTTGAAATCATCACTTGATTACTCTAGTTCCATCCATAGGAAAACTAAAGGCAAACTTAAGTACATTCACCTGTTTGTGTACGTTTATTAGCATCTTTGACTTTTGCAGGTGTTATATCCATGGTGAACTCAGGACCCAACTCCAATGGTTGTCAGTTCTTTATACCGACAGTTAAGGCGAGCTGGTAAGGTTTCAAAATGACCGTATTTCAAAGTAACTAGTATCTATTAAATAAAGAAAGCTACACAAAGTCTTTAAAAAATGAATAGTGAATGATCCTTTTGAACATGCTTATACCTAAACCAATGAATGCTCATCTAATTATGATTTTGCAAAACAATACAACAACCTATCTAGTGTGATCTCACAAGAGGGGTTTGGAGAGGGTGGGGGTACACCTTACCACTATGTATTTGAAACCAGAAAACAACTATAATCTTGAAAATTTTTGCTTCAGCACTCCCGTGGTGCTGATTATGAACGGAATGAACCAATGGACCTTACCTTTCTCGAAGAAAGAAACAAAATACTAGTTCAAACAATATCCCAGTTGGTTTTATCCTGCATCGTTTTATGGAAGAACCACAAAAGCCTTGAATGTTTTGAAATTTCTCGTACTAACACCACAGCTACAATCAGGTTGGACGGGGAGCATGTGGTGTTTGGCAAGGTTATTGAAGGTATGGACACAGTATATGCAATTGAGGGCGGAGCAGGAACTTACAGTGGCAAACCTAGGAAAAAGGTGCTTATCGCAGATTCAGGGGAAATACCTAAGAGCAAGTGGGATGAGGACAACCAGAGTTCAGTTTCATAAATATCGTCAAAATTTTGAAGTTACTAACCAGCCCTATATACATTCTGATACACGTACCATTCTTGTGTATTACAAGCTTAATTTATGTGGTGCTAATTATGAGGTCTCAATATTTGATTCATTAACCTTACGGATACGAGTGTTTTTATTCTTAGAATTGGTTGTGAATATTTTTGGTTTTGTAGAGGAACTGAAGTGAGCCTATACATTTTCTTCTCATTAAAACTGGCTTGCTGGTTTTATCCACCATTGCATACTGCCAAGTCCCTTGAGCTTCATTAGGACCTGAAAGAGTTGCCATGACTAGTATTTGGCTGAGACGAGTGTAAATAGAGCGACATGAATATGGATAGTGAGAGAATATTGTCAATCAAATAGCCTATCTTATTCTTCTTGAGCCATAATTAGTGAGGAAATAGTAGAAGTGTTATTTTCTTGTTGGCACAATCAAGAAATTGAAACTGTGTGGACCACATTATCTCTTTGCTGTATGTGAAAATGAAACAATATTCTTAAGGAGCGTTTAACCATTTTTAGTTTCTTTTCAAAGTTAAACTCCGAAAAACATGTTTTGGGAGGACTGTCTAAATTTTTGACACGGTTTATTCGGGGCGGAGAGGGGTATGGTGTCTTGAGATATTACGTCATTTTTCACTGATTTGCTAGTGAAAAACCACATTGGATGTTCATTATGTCTTATCATAAATTATTTTTCAAGTTCGAATCTAGCAATCCTTTCCTGAGGATCAATCAACTTTTTTCCCTTTCACTAAACTTTTCAACAAGTGTAGTTTTCTTTGTGAACCAGATTCAATTGTTAACCGTCTCAGAATTATTTACTATTTAAAAAGACTATCATGTGCTTAATCCTCAAAGCAAAGTGATATTGTCGGAATTTAATATATTTTTCTCTAAGGACTCTCATAATCTATGACACATCTAATAAGAAGAAAAAGAAAGAAGAAGCTCTAATTAATGAGGATAAGAAACTCTCTCATACGAAAGAAAAATCTCTGGCAACAAAAACAATGCTCTTAATTCTGCTCAGAATTGGGATTGGATAATAGACAATGTGCTAATGATCAACAACAGTAACATATCAATCACACAAATGATACATTACGAGAATATTGTGAGTATAATTGAGTAGACTTCAAAAATCAATAAAAACATGTCTATTATAGTCCTATTAATTTTGGATGCCTACGAGTTTATTTAAAAAATTAATAGAATCATTCGTTATGGATGTTAAATTAGTGGAATATATCCAGAGTGACATAACGTTTTATAGTGGCACGTAGAGATCGATCAATTTGAGTATAGAATAACACCAAATTGTCTCACGTGGGTGGTCTTAGCTAGCAACCACCGACCAACCTCGTCATCACCACCACCATGTACTACCCTACCCCCACCCCAACACCCACCATCCCATTCTCTTCTTTCTTCTTCTCAATCTAACTTCCGCTAACCCCAAGAAAGATTCTTGATTTTTCCGCCATGGAAACCAGTGAAGACCCAAACAAGCTTTCTTCTACTCTTGCTGACCCAACCACACAACCCCTTCTCTCCAAACCTTACCCTGTTGATGATTCAATAACACCCCATCAATACCCTGGACAATCTTCTTTAGACCCAGATGATCAAACTCAGTTCCTTCAGATCTCTTACAATTTTGGAACTCGACCCTTTAAGGACCTTCCTTTTCTTATCCTTTTTGTTCTTCTTGTTCTTTGCACTTTTGGTTTTGGTATCTTTGCTTCTGTTCATAGAAATCCTCATCACTCTCAAATTTCATCTTTTACCTACAATATCACCTCATCTTCTTGTAGTATTGGGAGTTCTACCTCTGAGAGCTCTAGTGACTTCTTTTCACTTTACTCATCTGATTCTAGTTTCTTGAAGAGTTTGATATGGACCCTTGTGGTTACTTTAATTCTAAGCATACCCTTTATGCTTTTTGTGCTTTTCTTGCTCAAGCGCTATACAAAGCAGATAGTTTATGCTTCACTTCCCTTTTTTGTAATTGTCCCTGTTTTTCTTGACATCTACTGGTTTGTTGCTTGTACTGTGAGCTCCAAATGTAGTGAGGATTTCCCTTTGGCTTATAGAATTTTGGTACTGTTTTTCGTGTTGTTGTTAATTGGGCTACTTGTTTGGATTTTCGTAGCAAATTGGCACAGGATCGAGTTGACTATTAAGATTATTGGGGTTGCTTCTTCTGCCCTTTCAAGTAATTTGGGGTTGTTTGGAGTGCTTCCATCATTGACTTTGGGGCTGTTAGCTTATTATGCACCCATTGTTGTTTTCTTGGTGTTTGCTAGGCTTAATGGACAAGTAGTACCCAAGGAAAAACATGGGGAGTATTATTGTGTATGGAAACAGGATAGCTGGGTTCCTGCTTATTACACATTTGCAATTCTAACCATGCTTTGGTCAGCCACATCAATGATTGAGGCACATGTTTATGTCATAAGTGGAACAATTGCACAATGGTACTTCTCCAAGGATGAATCAGGTCCCAAAAGGTCTATGAGAAGTGCTTTGAGGTGAGTTCATAATCTTTAACAATGATTGTGTAGTGCCTATAAGTATGATTTTATATTTTGCAGTTAATTATCCATGCAAATGATAGCAGAAAAGTAGAAGTCGTAAAGCACCTTATATGTCCTTCATGCATGCAATGGCTGTTTTTCTGTTATGCTGTCTACATCTCAACTGATTCTATGTTATGATTCTGGAATTCTGAAGGATGTTTGTAGTATGCGTGAAATTCATTGCCGACTCACTGCACTATTGGCAGTTATACTCCCTTTGGCATAGGAATAAAGCCTCAAAGCTAAGCATTGACTAGATGGTACTAGATTCACTAGAACTCAAGCATTCAACTTGTTCATGATCCCAGTCTTTACTCAGTTATCAGATGATTCAGTACCAAATAATGCATCAGAAGGGAAAAAAAAGACATGTCCCCTAAGGCTTTGATTCTGGGGCAAAGTTAGTACCATGTTGGATGTGTTCTAGGTGCACGAGCCATGTTGGATGTGTTCTAGGTGCACGTCACTAGTTCAAATTGTGCTAGGGAACCATGTCTGGTATTTAAGCGGAGAAAGGGTCCACCAAGTGGCTTTCTTGATTATCAAAAAAGAAACTGCAACTACTCTTCCCCAGTGTAGTAAATCTAATTTGAAATCTCTTGGTTTAACTGTGTTAGAATTATAGATTATTTTTCTGTAATTAAACCATGTGAAAGAAGAGTTGAGAGAGACAGAGACAGAGAGGAAGAAGCATACACCAGCGATTGACATTGAGCCCCTACTTGTTTACCCTAGTTATAGATAAGTTAATCAACACAATCATGATGAGGTCGTGTTGTATGTACTATTTGCTAACATTAATTGACTAAATCGACGGAAGTGTCGATCAAAATCTTAAACAATAGAGAAGCAGTTGTAGGAATTTTAGATTCAGTAGAAGTAGAACGAATATATGAAATTTCAAATTAAGTCAGCAAAAGAAGAGTGAAGTTGAGGTGGATAAGACAGAATGACAGATTGTGGTGCCTAAATGAATGAGGTGGATAAGACAGAATGACCAAGGTGTTATGTGATAGAAGGATGCCTATCAAAATGAATGTAAGCTATAAGACAATCAATATTGTACGAGTGTTGTGGATTTGCGAATTCTAGGATGGATGTGACTCCATACAAGATTAGACAAGATTAAAATGACCACATTCGCCAAAAGGTGCTCATAGTGTACATTGAGAATAAAATGAGAGATCTCTTGAGATAATTTGGTCATGTTTTGCCCCGACCACCATATGCGCACTCAGGTGTGAAACCATGGTCCATGGTAAATGAAGGTGTTATAGAGGCAATACCAATTAATTGGAACATGCCCTAGTCATGTTAGTACGTTTACTTTAGGTCAATGTATTTCATTAATCTTTTCTACCTATTAGTGATATATTTTTAGTTTTATTTTGTATAAAGTTGTCTTGGATCAACTGAGAAACATGGTCTATAAGGATTCCTACATCCAAACTCAACTTGTTTGGACTAAGGTTGTCATTGTTATCATTTCCTTGCAATGATGAAATCCTTGCTTTACGTTCTTGTTTCAGCTCATGATTAGCTGCCTAGATCTATACCAAATTTTCTGTTCTTTCTCTGTAGAGTTTCTGTATGCTAAAATCCTCTTAAAATAATATCAAATGTTGTAATGCTTGATGTATAATTGTTTTGTAAAATTCTGCAGAAATGCATTTGGTCCATCCTCAGGCACAGTATGTTTCTCTGGGTTACTGATTGCTGTGGTTCGTGTTGTTCGTTCCATAGTTGATAATGCAAATCAAGAAGATTCTGGAATTGTGAACCTTATTCTGCGATTTTGTGCCAATACCTTGCTGTCAGCGGTTGAGTTTGTGAATAAATTCACCATAAACTTTGCTGCTATAACTGGTGAAGCATACTGCACTTCTGCTAAGATGACATATGAACTTCTAAAGCGCAATCTTCTCTCTCCAGTGTTTGTGGAGACCGTCTCCACTCGTTTACTGGCTGGAATAATCTTTGTTCTCTCAACAATATATGCAATATTGGTGAGTCATTCTGGATGCTGATCAATTTTCTTTTTTCGGAGCTTCCTATCAGTTTTCTTGAATTTGAGAATCTATTGCGCACAATTATTCTTAAATCTATAGCAAGTGCATGAGTTCATTCTCAAAGATTTGGAGTGGAGTAGCTCTAGTTTTTCATTAAGAATATCAAGATTTGGTCTCAATGATCCTAGGACTCTCCTTCCATATCAGTGAATGGGAGTTATGTCTCTTCACTTCTTGAGATTTTTGTGGGCAGTTCAACTATGTCAGAGCTTTGTGGGAGTTATCAATTTTTTCCTTTTTTCCTTCTTTTGCAGAATATAAATTTACAGTTATATTTATTTCTTGAGATATTTGGTTAAATACTTCCATTATCTGCCTTCTAAAAAAATACGTTCAATTATCTGCTTCCAGGTTTTTGTTGTGGTAAGAGCTGCTAGTAATCTTGATGTCGAATCATACCTTATTGCTGTTCTGGCATGGCTGCTACTGATGGTGATTCTTGGTTTCTTCGTCTTTGTTTTGGATAACGTTATAGACACAGTATATGTTTGTTATGCGATTGATAGAGACAGAGGAGAGGTATGTAAACAGGAGGTTCATGATGTTTATGTGCACCTTCCTATCAGTAGGAGTCATAGTTCTGCCTCTTATGGTGCCAGAAGTCCCCTGCTTGTATAAGGACTTCAATGTGTTGTAGTCTGTCTGTAATTCTTTTTCTCCTTTTTGGTTTCGGTTTCCCTTTGTAATTGCCGGATTGTCCTGTTAGGCAGGTTGTGCAGCGAGGTAAATTTATTCTGTATAACAGTGTTTTTCCAATAAAAATGAAAATATCTGCTGACTGTGCGATGATCTCTATAGTTAGGGAATAAGTAGTCTTGAGAGTTGACATTACTGAATCAGTTATATCTGTTTAGTTTTTTTTACCAAAAGAACTTCCTATGGTTTCTATTCTTATTCTTCGATTTTTATTATCTGTTGTTTTTAAACCTTTGCTTAGGTTGTTTTATCAAGTATTTGTTGTTGCTACTGTTCTATTTCCCTTCATTTTCAGCATTTACTTCTTCATACTGTATTCCTTTTCATATTATTTTTATATTTGGTTACTTGGGTCGAGGGTCCTTCAGAAACAACCTCTCCACCTTCACGAGGTAGCGTAAGGCTGCATACACAGACCCCACTTGTAGGACTACAGTGGGTATGTTGTTGAACCTTCCATGGTTTTTCTATTGTAAATGATTGTAGAGAAGGACAGCTTGTGTCTGCTTAATTACATATGCTAGAAACAGTTAGAACTTCTGCTGGACCATAACAACACTACATTTGGTCCATGGGTAAGACACTTTGCATATTTGAGATCCTCTGCATGATCTGTGGATTATGATGCTGATAGTTTTGTTTCAGCATCCTATGTTGGAAAATCTTTGGGGTACAAATTTTGGCAGATAGTTGTTGTATGATCCCAAAGGATAAAGAAATAGGAAGTCAAGCTTGCAGGGTAATCGCTGTCGCAGCAAGATTTCCAAAACTACAAAGAAGAAAAAGCTACAAGGGTGACAATGCTGATTGGGTATATCATGATCACACATGTGGTAAGTCATGCAATCATACTTGTGGTCTCAATTATGCTCTACAGTGTCATGCTGTATCATCGTTTGATTGTTCGATATGTTTCCATGTTCGTACTCATTCATTGTGACTACAAGGGACCAAGTTAGGAAATAAATTTTGTCCAAAAATCTCTGAGGAGCAACTAATGCATGATTGGAAACTCGATGGAAAATGCACCCGGTCATCTTTATGATCTGTGAATTCTGATGCTGACAGTTGTTTCAGCATTCTATGTTGGAAAATATATTTGGATACAGATTTTGTTTGATAGTTGTTGTATGATTGCAAAGGATAATAGAAAGTCAAGTTTACAGAGCAATTGCCATCACAGCCAAAACTACCAAGAAGAAAAAACCAGAGGCCTACTGCAGATTTTTTGTATCATGCAATCATATTTGTGGTGATAATTTTTTGCATATCACCAAAAATTCAGCCACCATACAAATAATGGCCTCTATCTACAACAGCAAGGGAAAAATTATTCTCTACCAGTTGAGTAAATCCATTAGGAAGATCCACAATAGTTTGTTTCTCATCTATAACCACAATCCTCTTCCTCACATTACAATCAGGAAGGCTCATTGAACAACCATCTTCTCCTAACATGTTCTAAACAACATTAGGTTGTGGATTCTGGGACAACGACTCAGAGATACTGGGTTGTGCTGAATGAGATTTGGCGGAACGAAAACTCTGAGCAGCTAGGGAGCGTTTCCTTCTCTAGTGGGTAAATTTTGATTCATTGGATCAGTGAATTTCGAACACCGAATTGGGAAAAGGAGGTATTTGGGATAGAGAAGTATAATCAAAGCACATGGTACAATTGTGGGCTGATAGAATTTTAGGTGCACAAAGAAAGAACATAGGGCCAAGTTGATAATATGACATGTCTCCTCATCTACATCCAAATCTTTACTTACTCTGATGGGCTTTCTTAGATTTTAGTGTTTGTAATTCTCTAATATTTCTCTGATTCTTCCATATCTTGTTGTAGCTCATGGAATTGCCATTCCATACAGTGTTCTGCAGCATTATTTGATGACATGAATATTAAAATAATGAGGTTATTTACGACAATCTTGTGGGTAAACTCAACCTTTGGGATTTTAATTTATTGAGATCAGGAACTCACTTCTATATGAATCATTCTTATTGAAAAATGCATTAATATCCATTTAAGTCAATACTTTTACAATGCAAGTGTAATTCATTCTTCTTTTGGTATCTTCGAAGAAAGAATTTCTTTTATTTATTACATGTAGAAATGGATAAGAGTGTGAGACCAATCTTTTTTTCACCTTTGCTTTCACGTCAAGGCTTTTTTAGAAATGCAGAGGAAAAAAAAAAAGAGAAACGGGATGTGCTTGTGCTATCCTAAAAATGGACCACTTTTTATTTTTATTTTTGGCTACTAAAAATAAAAATAAAGGGTATTTCTGAGATTAAAAAAGTTGCCCGGTTAATTCTACTTAAAAGTAAACCTGAAATGATATGAGACTACTTGTAAGCGATATAATATATAGTTGAAGTATGTATAATATAGTTTTAATATTATCTCTAGAAAAGAAAAGATTATGTTTAAATCTAAACTAATAGGGGTCGGCTCTATTAAGGTTTTCAAATGTATTTTCCTTTTACTTCTTCAATAATCTAATAATGTGTATACAAGGATGTGACTTGTGATCAATAACGTTAGAAAAATCGTCAAGATCAAGGTTCAAATTCAGTAATGTGCACCCAAGGATGTGTTTGGTGGTAAAAAATTGTTAAGATAACGGTTAAAATTCAAATAACGATATAGGTAATTTATCACATTTTGTTTGTCTAATGTGACGATATTGTTTAAGAACACATGTTGAATGGACCAGATAAGGAAACTATTGTGAATCAATTCGTGAGAAATAAACAATAAGAATTAAGAGTAGAAGTGGAATTATCTTGAGCTTTGATAATTCCATATAAGAGTTACAAGATAGAATTATCGAATACTCATTCTAGTAACACATTAAATAATTAAGATGCACAAAAAAAATAAATTTTCCTTAATATGTCCTCAACCCACTAATAATTGTTTAAAGGACCTACATGCACTTCACATTCTTTGAGAAATAACCCATTTTCCAATAATGCCAACAGCTTCCAAGACAAAGCAGAAATCCCAATGGAGGCTAATTTGGTCATTCAATCATAAAATTCCATCGATGTAATATAAGATAAACTTGTAATATTACCCATAATCTAATGGCATTTGATTAACCAAATCCTATTTAAAAGCCCTCCGCTCCACCTTTTTCCCCCAATTCTATATTCCACCTTTCTTCACTTTGCTTAGCATACAAGAAAACAGAACATCAAATTTTCTCTCTAATTTATTTGCATCCTTCACCATGGCTATGGCTTTTAAGATGGTATACATTTTTTCAACTAAATATGTGTCTTTTTCATTTTTGCTTTGCATTTGTTAAGATGGTCGATTTGTTTAATTTACAGGCGACTACGGGCATGTGGGTGACTGATGAATGCAAGAACTCATACATGGATATGAAATGGAAGAAGAATCATAGGTATATCGTTTACAAAATTGATGAGAAATCAAGATTGGTGACAGTTGACAAAGTTGGTGGACCTGCTGAAAATTATGAAGATTTGGCTGCAGCTCTTCCTAAAGATGATTGTCGATATGCTGTCTTTGATTTTGATTTTGTTACGGTTGATAATTGCAGAAAGAGCAAGATCTTCTTCATTGCCTGGTTTGTATATATTCTCAACTACTTTCTTTTTAATCCGCAATCATTCTATTCAATGGAAGAGTTTGAGTGACCCAATAGTTTGAAGGTTCGATTTATTTAAATATAGATACGATTTTGGATGAATTATCGAAAAAAAAATTAATTTTGAATTCAATCATACTTTAAATTCGTAAAACAGGTCACCAACAGAATCAAGAATTAGAGCAAAAATATTGTACGCAACATCAAAAGCAGGGCTGAGAAGAGTGCTAGATGGAGTTAGCTATGAACTTCAAGCAACGGATCCAACTGAGATGGGAATGGATGTGATCAAGGACAGAGCAAAATGATTTATTTTATTTTTAATTAGCAAACAAATTGTTTTTTGTTTGCCATCTTTTTCTCAAACTTTGTTTTATAGTATTAATAATAATGACTCCACTTAGAGGGCAAAGATGCTTTCTTTCTTTCCTTCTTAGTGGTACCATTGTGACCCTTTTTTTTTTGTGAGATCTACTAAAGTATGGTTGATCCAACCTTCTAATTTGTGATAAGTATCATGTCATTTTCTACTAATTATGAGTTTTACATAACTTTTATTTTGTGGAGTTTTAAAGATATCTTCAATTACTTTATATACCTTTTAAGGGTAAAGCAATCAAATACTTTTTTTTAAAAAGTGTTCAGTTTTACCTTTGCCCTTTTCCATAAAGGTTCGCCTATATTATATGCTATTTTTAAATTTTAGAAATTACATTGGTAGTGTATTGTTGTTGTATGTAGAATTGTTTTGTTGTTTGATTGATTGATGACTTTGATACCTTTTTTTTTTATATATAACAAATCTATTGATCCAGATTTACATTGCGTTTTGTTTACTTTCATATAACTTTAAAGTATTTGATTTGATTAGCTTTTAGACTTCAAATTCGAAATCTTTAATTATGTTCAATGACATCTCATCTAATACTATTACATTGGATGGTTAAAAATTGGACACTTTTATCAACTTTATTTTTGGCAAAAAAAAAAAAAGCAACTATCTTTACCAATCTCTTAGAGCAGTATAGAATAAAGTGAGAATAGATGTTTACCAAACGGATCCAATGAGGAGACAACCACATCTTCCTTTCATTCGTCTTTGCCTGGCGGCAAGTGTTTTTTTTAGGAAAATAATATTCATTTTTATTTGCTAAATATTTTTAGAAGTCTTTTACGATAAATTATATTTTTAAAATTTAACTAATTTAAATTTATATTAAAATTTTTTACTTCTAAGAATAAAATATTTTTATTAAAAGTATCTTAAACTCAAATTTGACATAAGGGTAGCTAAGACATGATCCAAACTTGTCAACTTAAACTTTATTCGGTTCAAACCTCTGTGTGTAGCGTAGTTAGGTCAAATATGCTCAATTCAAGATTAATTCTCAAAGTAGCTTTTTAATGATTACAGTCATCTCATAATTTTATATTTTTGTCTACTTTATTTTAATTTATCAATAATTTATTTTATAACATCTAGTATAGATCCTCAAATTAAATAAGAGAATCAACTTATTAATCATAACTCCTTGCTCTTCGCATCAAAATTTTGGGCAGGTACTAGTTATCCCATAAAATTAACTAAGGTGTATAAAGTAAGTCAGACATAACAATTATAATTTTTTTTTAAAAAAAAAAAATCAATAGTGAAAAATAGAAATATAAAAGGAATAAAGGAAAATAGCAAGTGAAAATAATAAAATTACGCGCAAGACAATTCAATCACCACAGTTTGACTAGTGATCTGAGTATCCTCAGTTGACTTTGGTTAAATAATGTTAAAGAATAGGGAATTATTTTGTGTTCAAGATTATATACGTAATGAGAAATACCAAATTTAATATTTCGTCTTTTTTTATTAAAAAAAGAAGAAAAGAAAATCAAACTATTTTACACAAAATATGGTAATAAAATGTTTCGGCCTTGAAATATATACTTGCATGTAAAATCTTACTAACGATGATTAATAAATGTGTTTCTTTTTGTTTACCTTGATCTAATTTGGTAAGTTTCGTTTTACCGTATGCTTTATTTATTTATTTACTAAGCATATACTTACTAGTTTCTCAATTATTAGGTAGTTATTATTGGGTCCATGCATCTATTTATGAAAAGGAATATCTTTATTTAATACAAAGAAGTGTAATTATTGTAAGTAGCATCAACATCTGCGTATAATTGTACTATATATCATCATATATATTGTATAAATTGGAAAATGATTGTTTATAAACTGACTGCTGAACTAACTCCATCAATTAAAAATGGGTACACTTCAAACATCATGTGCAACCATTTAAATAGCTAATGATGCCAAACACCAAATGTCAAAATGAGTAATTACAAACAACAAAAAAAATGAAAAAATGACAGATTATAAGATAAAATGATTAATTTGATTCATAATCCCACAAATTTTGCTAGCGGGTGATAATTAGCTAGCTTCAAAGGGTAAATTTTCTCCACTAGTTAACTACTAATATTGAGTAGGAAAAGTGGAAAAAAGTGTAAATTCATAATTGTGCGTTAAGTTTCAAATTATTATAGCTGCTTGAACACGTATAGTTTAATCAAATAATTTTGATTTGGTGCATAGGGTGTGGTCTGATAGTCAACCATTAAGTATTATTTTTAGTATTTAAATCTTTAGTACTAGGTGATCCGTTATCATATATTCAAACAATTAATACCTATATATGTAGGTGAAAAATAGGAGATATCTGTGTAATTAATCAAGATGCACACAAGCTGATCCAGACAATTTAAGGTCAAAACTTAGATCTTTTTTTCAAGTGGAATAAATAACAACTTTTCACGATTTCGACTCCAAACAGACACATTTTTCAAAATCAATCATATAATGTCTAAAATTTGCTTATGGCCAAATCAAAACATTCTCTTCCATAGAATTCTTCTATAATTACAAACGGGCTAGCCCATGATAGTCCTTCCCATGTCTCTCTCGATTAGACTGGGCCTCAAAACGATTTTTGGGCTACTCCTATAAAGCCCATTATGTTACTCATCAAATTGGGCTTATATTGCACAACCTCAAACCTTTGCCCTGCCCGACTTGAACTGTGAATATAACGTTCTTTAATTAGCCAATTTGAGTACATTTAAAATTGAGAAATTAACACTTCGTACCTATTTTCCAAATTATTTACAAAGTGGTTACTCCTTACTTTCATATCCTATTTTTAATATTAATTCGTATTTACAGCTTTGATATCATCAGAGCAGCACTAAAAGAGAAAAAAAAAATGCTCGAGTAAAAGTACTACCGAATCACTCCTAATGATATTACGAAAGGAAAATTTCATATATGGCAAACTTATTTGATTAAATAACATTATATGGGTATAGTTTACCTAATTACATTCTATGAGTATAGTTTAGTTATTTTAGGTATCTTTAATTTTGTATATAAGGTTTCTTTTGTTTTTTATTTATATAATTTTATTTTAAAAAGTGATTTGTAACTGAAGCATTAAATATGCTAACAATAAATATAGATAATGCCATAATTTAAGGTAAACGTCCTCTTTTTAAGGTAAACGTTCAAATTCAAAAAAATAAGAATTATACAAAAGATAAACTTGTTTTTGTTGTTTATGAAGCAGCAGTTCATTAATTTTTTTTATTTTTTCTTTGTAATTGAATTCAGGTAAGTGTTCATTGGATGAAAATTCATGTTTAATATTGCAATAGTTATACTATTGGATTTACAAATTTTGATTTATGTGCGTTCGTTATTGTGGTGTCATAATTTATTTTATTTTTTTTGAAAAACTAATTTCAAAATATGATTACTTTAAGCAGAAATTTCGTACTATACAATTATATACTTTTTGTTAATGTAGTATTTTTATATTATAAAGAAATCAGTGTAAGCGAATACAGGTAATCGTTGGTGATAATTATATATAGCCATAAAGTAAGTGTTTTGCTTTTGATACAATTATATACTTTTTTTTGATGTAGTATTTGTATATTAAAAAGAATATCACTGTAAAATCAATTCAGTAATTTGATTGTATAATATATACAAAAACAGTCAATTTTAAAAGAAGTCATGTACAGATTAATTTTTTGTATAAGTCTACAAACTTACTTTTTTGTATATTAATATATGTACATGAATATAGTAGTTAAACATGGCAATATATACAACTGTCTAAATGACTTTATATATATTCCAATAATATATAAATTTAATATATACTAACTTCAATAATTTGTATATAACTACTCAAATATACAAATTACAATTTTTGTATATGTATATAAACTTAATATATACTAACTTCAATAATTAGTATATAACTAATAAAATATACAAATTATAATCATATATGAAATTTTTTCATCTGTATAACTAAGTCCAATTACTTTTTGTATATATATACAAAAACAAAAATAATAATGAGCTTTTAATATACAATCTGCTACCACCACTATTAAGACTTAGTATATTATTCATTATACATAACTTAAAGTATGTATAAAGTAATCAAATTTACAGACACATATACAAATATATAACTAAAACATGTGTGTACTAAACATTCAATATACTATATACAATTACGTGAATTCAAATTTACTTTAATTTTTTGTATATTGACATCTAAATAACAAAAAATTGTATCTAAATTTGTGTTTTAAGCCACTACCTCATGATTATGATGTTCTTCAGATCCGTCAACTTCACATGCATTTTTCTCTGAATCAATGTTTACTGCTTTCCTCTTTCTTACTCCTTGTACAATTTTAATGCCTCTAGCTTTAACATTGTTAATAACTTCTTGAACTGCCGTAGGGTCATATTTTTGCTTTGATCTCAATTCTTCCATTGTTTGTTCATGTTGAACTTGTTTTGATTTTACCATAGACCCTACATCAACTCCAAAATCTTCAGTTAAACCCATTGAAAACGATGGTAAATTGTCAACAAACTTGACATGCAATGGAATACCTCTGGTAATCCTCATAGATAAAGATGATTCATTCATTCTGTGACTAATTTGAGATCTAATAAGAACAAACAATTGATTATTTCATCAAAAAAATATGAAAAAACATAAGAAACACAATACATATACAGTTGTTGAATAAGAAAAAAAAAAGGAAAACGACTAAAATTTAGGAGTACCTACGAAAATTGAATTCAACTTCGGGAGGGAGTAATTGAATTTTGGAGAATTTGAAATTCAAATCGGATAGAGGTATTAATTGTAGGAGAAAAAGGTGGAATATGAATAGGAGAGATAATATTATTTTGTGTAAAAATTATATACAAAATTAAAAAAAAAGGTTTTTATACTATTGGTTATATAATAAATGATGGACCCCATTAATTATAGCAAAAAAAAAACTATAATTATAGAAAGTAAATAAATTAAACTATACCCCTATTATATAATTACTTAGGAATGTTTGTCATTCCATATAATTTTTCCTATTATGAAAGCATATAAAAGAGAAAATACATTAAAAAAAATCATGAACTTGATGCAAAAATTAACTTTAGTACTTAAACTATACGGCTGTTAATATACCCCTTAAAAAAAATTTTATGAATTATTTTCAACCCTTCAAAAACCAACCCAGTTGAAGGCTGGGCATTGTTACACACGCGATTTCATTGGTTCATGTCGCTAATATCTTACCCATTTTATATAGCCGATCCGTTCCCAAAATACAACCCGATCCATTTCTAAACAAATACCCCTAAAACTCTAAGCCCAATTCTCATTCTCTCAAATCTACAAGACCTAATCTGAAGATTTTTCTTTCGTTAGCATGAAGGATTTGCTGAGTTTAGAATTTTCGTGAAAAAACAAAGAATTTATGAAATTTTTGTTCAAGAAGTAACGACAATCTTAAAAAATTAATAAATGATGTGGGAAAACTAAAAAGTGAGGAAACAAAAATCGAAATAATAGATGAAGAAGAACAAGTTTGAATCGTATATTTTGAAGAACAATAATTCTTTAAAAGATTCAACTTTTAGATTTGACGAGCTAAGATTTCAGAACAATCAAGAAAAATATAATAAATTAGATCACTATTTTTATTAGATGATTGGGTTGGTGAGAGAAGAGGTAATCAGGGTTCTTAAAAAGTGAAGATTGTTCTTTAAATGAGTAATGGATCGGATATTGTCATTAGAGGGGTAAATTTAATTTTAAAAAAATGTTAAAAAGATGATTAACACGACGTTCTAAGCTATAACAACACGCGCATAAAGTCAATGTACGAAAAGTTAAAAATAATTTAGATCAAAAATATGTTAAAAAAATATATAAATACTCGTGTAATTTAAATATTAAAATTAGGGGGTTTCGTCGATTATATAGATGCCATCACAGTAATAATTAGGTGAAGGTTTTGTTAGAAAGGGGCTGTATGATAACATGTCCGCCACGAAATAAAAGGCCGACAGCGAATATCTACCGTCGCCACTGGCCACTCAATTATAACTACATGTTATTGCTGATATTTGTAGATTTTAGTCTCTTTTTTTTTCTTTTTACTTTTTTTCTGATGCTTTATTCTCTCTCTCCATTTTCATATTTTGCTTTTCTTTTTTGGGTAATTATGTTTTTCTTTTCTTATTTACTGATAGCTTTATAAAGAAAAAATGAAATTTGTTGAAACTTGAGAGTTAAGTCTCTTATCTACGAAGCAAAAGTTGGTCAATACTGACATTTACAAAAAAAACAAAGTATAATAAAGTACACAAAAGGAAATACTAGATGAAGTTAATTAGTATTCTATCATTTCAAAACAAATAAATTATTGACAATGTAGTAATTAGCATAAATTGAATAATATTTTTTTATTTTTAATTATTTAAAATATTAATAATCTAAAGTAAAAAATAAAAATAACAATTAACTCTCTTAATGATCACCTTAAAAATATAAAGAAAGGACAAAAATATAAAAAAATTTCCTACTGCTAACTTTCAACCATTTACTTATTTTTGAAATAAAGAAAGTATTATGCAAAAAATAAAATTATACAAAAATGACATTATGGTATGGCGGAAAGTCATTAAATTTTTTTATTTCGAAAATTCGATTAAAATTTGATTAAAATAATATTTTATCTATATATTTTTTATTTTTAAATATTTTACCTTTCACCTATATTAGAAAAGAAATTAATTTGTTGAAAATTAAAAAAATTAGGATTTTTTTAATTTCTAACTAAATTTTCTGATGGTTTGACACTTCTCAATCTTTTAATGCTTTATATAATACATAAATTCTAATAGAGTTTTTCTACACCGTACCACCAATGAAACAATATTAAATAAATATACGGAGTATTATAAGTGGGGTTTACTTGGTGAGTCATTACATACGGGTATAATATATATATTAGATTCTAAACTTAACTTTAATTTAATTTTAATTTCTAATTTTTATCATGCACAAACAAACACTTTAACTATTAAGTTTTTAAATAATAAACATATGAGTCTTATATGACACAATACACGTAAGACACTGCGTAGAACAGTGGCGGATCAATTGAAAAAGCAAATAACGTTTCAAGAACAAATCTAGTTCTACTTCCATGTTGCTTTTGTATTGTTTTTTATTTTTATCCTTTTTTGTGTTTTGCTTTTTGACTTCGATTCTTTATTTTTTTAGGATTCGAACCCTCGCCAGTGGCTTCGCACGCCTCTTATTGCAGAGGTTTAAACCAGCTCACCCACAGCTTCTTTTGTTCTATGGGTGCTCATTTAAATCATAATAACATATGTATCATATTTTCTATATACATATACAAAAATTTCGGAAATCAATGGGTGTTCGAGCACCCGCGTCTGGCTTACTGGGTCTGCCCCTGGCATAGAACAAAAAATGACATATAGGACGTATTTCTATTTGTTCAATTTTATACAAATTTAAACTATTACTTGTGCATATTCAAAATTAAAAAATATAAATATAATTTAAAATTAAATTAAAAAATATATTTATGTGTTATGCATTACATACAATATTAATTTTCTCGTAAGTAAAAATCTACCAAATAAATTAAAAACAGAAAACTACCTACTAAGAGCTTGTTTGGCTCAGCTTAAAAGCTGGTCAAACTGACTTAAAAGCTGGTTTTTAACTTATTTAACTGTTTGGCAATACTCAAAATAGCTTATTTTAAGTTAAAAAAAATTTATTTTAAGCCAAAAGTTAAAAGCTGGGGTAGGGGTGCTTTTTTTTTTTTAGCTTATAAGCTGTTTTAAGTTGACCATATTTTTATGTTTTTTCCCTTAATATTTTTATACAAAGTCCAAATTACCCATATAATCCTAACATCTCTTTCTTCTATTTTTACCTTTTCACGTTTGGCATAACAAATTCAGCATTTTTATCCAAACACATAGCTGCTTATTTTAAAAATAAGTTTCAATACTTTTAAAAGTATTTTTTATTAAGCCCATCTAAACGTACTATTGGAAATAAAGTTTTGAGAAGTAAGAGAGTGTAGAAGTTTGGCAATTGAAGGAAGACAGACCTCGTGAATCGCGGTGATATTCACACGACTTTGAAATGGTGATATTGATACAGAAAAATCCTTTTAGTCAAAATTTTTGATTAGAATTATTATTTTTTTATTTATATTTTATTTTTTATTTTTTTTAATTTTAATATATTTTAAACCATAAAATAGAAAATAATTTTTTTAATTTTCGATCAAATTTTCCGTTCCCTCCCTATTGACAAGGTTGTCATTTTATTATATTGTTAGTTGATTCATCATATATTTATGAATTGGGCCCTCGTATTAATGTGCATACTTTTATGCTTCATATAGGCTGACACGTGGCATCTTTTATAAAAAAACACCATATATTCTACACCTAACTAATGTTTCGATTTAATCACGCAACTATAAATGCTTCCATAATTCATAAATGTGGACTTTTATTATGTAGCTATACTTGTAAAATTTGAATTAATTTTAGAAATGATGAAGGGGTATAGAAATAGATCGAAATTAATTTTTATCGCGTGAAATATTTTGACATATTTTATTGATGTAATCTTTCATTTTCGTCAACACCAAACAAGTGGAGGCCAATTTTGATAATCATCCAAATTTAGAAAATGAGGGTCACAATCCATGTCACTCCTATTTTTAATCTCTAAGGAGTATTAACTGTAGTGCTGATGTTACGTCGATAATTTTAATTTCAAAATAATGGTAATATTATTTACCATTTTTTATAATAAAATTAATTATTTGTGGATGCCAATTGTTGTGGAGGCATTATTGCAATCATATTAATTAGAACAATATTGGTCCACCTTCACTTCTTATCTACAAAAGGAAAAAGACATAAAAAGAGAAATCATCACTTCTCCTTTGCCTAATCCAATCATATTTTCCTTCATCAAACATTTTAACTAAACCAAATTCATTTAAGAGTATTCTAAAAGATAACAATTTTACACATCGTAATTATTAGTATGTTTTATCAACTACACTTTCAAAATTAATTAAAATGCTATTATACCAAGTTTAGGCCTCACGCTAAAGTGTCATGTGTTGATTAGATTTCTAAGCTGATTAAAATCAATTTCATAAATGAAAATGAACTTCTGTATTTTATTTATTTGTAATTCAAACTAAAAATCAGAACGGTTTATTATTCTTAATTAACAAGAGAAATCAAAATAAACTAAGTAAAGTTAGGTAATATTTGATACCTTTAGTCCACTTTTTCCGCATAAATTGGGGTCAGAGACATAAGCTAATCTCGTCAACAAGTCCCCACTTTCTTAGCGACAAAATCATATCTAAAATTCCTTAAATATTTCTTTTAAAAATAAAATAAAAAGCAAGTACCCTAACTTAGATATTTTATTCAGATATCATCAATGGATATGATGTAGTAAATAGAATTTTATTTTTTCGTGATAAAAGTTTTCAAGTACTAATTTAGATATGATTTTTTTGTTGAAATAATCGTATAGAATAATAAATTAATAATATAAAATAAATATAGTAGCTATCGTTTGATTTATTTATGTTCCATAGCAAATTGTTTGTCAGTTCCTCGCCCCCTCATATTCTCACTCGCCACTCTCCGTCTTCCTGTTGCACGCCTCTCTCGCTTTATATAATAGAATTGTATAAATTGTGTTTCTAATTGTATAAAGCGAAAGAAAATTTTATATGCACATGCAAATAAATATATTTTTTGTCATATACGCTTATAATTATACAATAATAGTACTCCTCTGCCCAAGTCTCTTTTGCATTTTCCTCTTTCTCATTTTATGCAAATACAAATTGTATATAATTTCTCTCTTTCTCGTTTTATACAATTCGATTCAATTGTATAATTCCTACCCAAGTCTCTTTTGTCTTTCTCTCTTTTTCATTTTATATAAATTCAAATTGTATATAATCGTCTTATATACTTATAATTATACAATTCATGTCATACAATTCGTTTTATATAATTCTCATCCCAAGTCTCTTTCTCTTTTTCGTTTTATACAATTCGCTTCAATTGTATGTTATAGCAAATTATACATTTATATATTTGCTATAGAATACAATTATATAAATTTTGCTATATCATACAAATATTAATTTTATATTTGTTATATGCGAAAGAATCTTTTTTTTTTTTCTGATAAGGAGCACTTGCGTGTGAGCGTGTCACAAATTTGATATAATTAGACTCTTATATAAATATAGAAAAACTAAAAAAGAAAATAAAATATTTTAATCAGATTAAAAAATTATGAATAACGGTACTAAAAGGACAATAATCCCTTCTATAACACACCAACTTTAATTGTCAGTAATCTACGCTTCACACTTTACTCTCCACTTTTCGAACCCTACTCGCTCTGTTTTCCTCTCATGGCTTCGCTTCTTCTTCTGACACTCTTCCTCTGTTTCACCTTCACTGCAATACCCTTTTTCTCGCCGGTTTCAGCTGAACTGGAAGCTAAAACTTACATATTCCGAGTTGATAGCTTCTCTAAACCGGCAGTTTTCCCCACCCATTACCACTGGTACAGCTCTGAGTTCACTGAACCGGTGAACATCCTCCATGTTTATGACAATGTTTTTCATGGATTTTCAGCTTCGTTGAGTCCTTTTCAAGCTGCTTCAGTACTTCAACATCCTTCAATTCTTGCCACTTTTGAGGATCGTCGGAGGCAACTTCATACTACAAGGTCACCGCAGTTTCTCGGTTTAAGAAACCAGAAAGGATTATGGTCGGAGTCAGATTATGGTTCTGATGTTATTGTTGGGGTTCTTGATACGGGTATTTGGCCGGAGCGTCGGAGTTTTTCCGATCTGAATCTGGGTCCTGTTCCTACACGTTGGAAAGGGGTTTGTGAAACGGGACCGCAGTTTACTTCTCGGAATTGCAATCGCAAGATTATCGGTGCTCGATTTTTCTCTAAAGGTCATGAAGCTGCCCCTGGATTTGGTCCAATTGGTGGGGGAATCAATGATACCGTTGAGTTCCGATCACCCAGAGACGCTGACGGTCACGGAACTCATACAGCTTCAACAGCTGCTGGGAGGCATGCTTTCGGAGCTAGCATGTCTGGTTATGCATCGGGTATTGCCAAAGGTGTTGCCCCGAAAGCTCGATTAGCTGTTTATAAAGTTTGCTGGAAGAATTCTGGTTGCTTTGATTCCGACATCCTTGCAGCGTTCGATGCTGCTGTTTCCGATGGAGTTGATGTCATTTCCATCTCAATTGGAGGTGGTGATGGAATCTCTTCACCTTACTATCTCGATCCAATTGCTATCGGAGCTTATGGAGCTGTTGCTAGGGGTGTATTTGTGTCTTCATCAGCTGGAAATGATGGACCTAATGGAATGTCAGTCACTAACTTGGCACCTTGGTTAACTACTGTTGGAGCTGGCACAATTGATAGGAATTTCCCTGCAGAGGTAATTCTCGGTGACGGGAGGAAGCTTTCCGGTGTATCATTATATGCCGGAAAGCCACTTAATGGGAAAATGTATCCCATAGTGTACCCTGGGAAATCAGGTGTGCTCTCTGCTTCACTCTGTATGGAGAATTCACTTGATCCTCATTTAGTTAGAGGTAAGATAGTGATCTGTGATCGCGGTAGCAATCCTCGCGTTGCTAAAGGATTAGTTGTCAGTAAAGCCGGTGGTGTTGGAATGATCCTCACAAATGGAGTATCAAATGGTGAAGGTCTTGTTGGTGATGCTCATATGATACCAACTTGTGCTGTTGGTGCTAATGAAGGTGATAAAATTAAAGCCTATATATCTAAGAATCCAACTGCAGCTGCAACGATCAATTTCCATGGAACTATAATTGGAGTGAAACCGGCTCCAGTTGTCGCATCATTTTCCGGTAGAGGACCCAACGGTCTCAACCCAGAAATCCTAAAACCGGACCTTATAGCACCTGGGGTTAACATTTTAGCTGCATGGACTGATGCAGTTGGTCCAACTGGCTTAGATTTGGATCATCGAAAAGCAGAGTTCAATATACTTTCAGGCACTTCAATGGCTTGTCCTCATGTAAGTGGTGCAGCAGCTTTGCTCAAATCTGCTCACCCTGATTGGAGTCCAGCAGCAGTACGATCTGCAATGATGACCACTGCTAACCTCGTCGACAACAGGCTGCTACCAATGACCGATGAAGCCACCGGAAAACCAGCTACACCATACGATTATGGTGCAGGACACTTAAATCTTGACCTTGCATTAGACCCCGGGCTAGTATACGATCTAGCAAACCAAGACTACGTAAGCTTTTTATGCGCAATCGAATACGGCCCCAAGACAATTCAAGTGATCACTAAATCAGCGGTGAATTGTCCGATGAGGAAACCATTGCCGGAGAATTTGAACTATCCATCAATAGCAGCACTGTTTTCAACCGCAACAAAAGGGGTATCAAGCAAGACATTCTTCAGAACAGTAACAAACGTAGGCGACGCAAATGCAGTGTACAGAGTGAAAATTGAGGCACCGAAAGGGGTGACCGTGAGTGTAAAGCCGGCGAAATTGGGATTCTCAGAGAAGATAAGGAAATTGAGTTACTATGTAACAATCACAGTGGACAGTAAGAATCTGGTATTGAATGATTCGGGTGCAGTTTTCGGGTCACTTTCTTGGGTTGATGGAAAGCATGTGGTTCGGAGCCCCATAGTGGTAACCCAAATGAGCCCATTGTAAATAGTAAACTAATCTTGATCCTGTTTGTTTAATCAAGATTTATGGGAGATAATATGGATAGATGTGCTAATCACATTAAACAAGTAGATTCTACACTTTTTAGAGTGGTTTTTAAGTTTTTAACCTTAGCTTATTTTGGCTTTAGGGGTTAGAAAAAGCCTAGAACCCAGGGTCAAAATATGGGGTTTTGTTTTAATTTTTTTAATTCAAGTTTTTGTGTTTCTTTTCTTCTCTGTGAACTGTGTGATCAATGGTGGTTTCTTTTTTACTTCAATTTTTGCTTTCCAATTGGCAAAGTATATGATGAAACATCAAGTTCACTATTATGACATGTCCAACCTAACTTTTAAATATATAATTTTTAAGGTAATGGTAAATGATATAAATAATCAATCAATCGAGCTATCTTGACTTAAATGAGGTCGAGTGGTGAAAAATTCCATTTACTCAACGAACTAACCTAAAAGACGAGCAATTGTGCAAAATGTTCATGTAAAAATAAATGATGGTATTTGGGTGAATTTTTTTTCTTATAAATAAATTTTAAGCCAAAAAAAAAGTTAAAGAATTGGTTGAAATAATGTCTCACTTGTGCAATAAATTAAAGTGGGACAAAACAAGTGGACTAAAAGAATAGGAAAAATGAGACATGTGGACCTCCCTTATTTTACTTTAATGGTAGACATTTTAGCCCCAGCTCAATTATTTGTTTCCCTGTATCTTGAAACAATATAATGGATATATATAGGTGAAGAACAAATCTTGCACCTTTAAAAAATACACTAGATAACAAACTTTAGCAGACAGCAGTACGTCAAAGTGAAAAATTATACATCTAATAATTCACGTTTCTTAACTATGTTAGTCTAGGATCTTTGGAAAATAATTATGTATACTTGGTTTATTGTTATCGACTGTGTTTTTGGATAATAAGGCTAATCCAAAGAAAGAGTAGGTAAATTAATTAAGGATAAATTATTTATATACATATCTTTATTTTTCATAATTTCTTTTATTCTTTATTATTTTAAAATATTTACAAAATTCTTTTTTTTTTTTTTACAAACCCCATTGATCCGGATACATAAGACAGGTTAATTTTTTATTTTTACTCCTTATTTCACTCCCCCAATCTCTTTTTATTTTCACTTACTTAATATTTTTCTATTTTCACACGCTCAATATTTACTTCTTTCATTTTTTTTTAATTTTCATATTTATTTATCTCTCCTTTCTTAAAAAAAAAAAAACATATTCTCTCTCCTTTCACTAAGATATCTCCATAATTTTTTACAAGAATTCAAGTAAGTATTCGCTTCACAATTTTTCTCGAAGAACTATCAGATCTCCTCCCTTTCCACCTTCACAAAATGCATAAGGGAAAAGTGAAAGAGATGATATATCCATATTATTCCTTGAAACAAAATCGTTTTCAGGAGATCCACTTTTGCTGGTTATATTATAAAACGGAAAGCAGTAGTATCCACCAAATGTATCATTTTATCATTTATGAAGTGTTGCTATGTATGTTATTCAAATTTAGAAGAATATGTATCCGTACACAATATCAAATTATATGCGTAATACATTTGTGAACGAAAAGTTGAAGAAGGACACATGCTTGAGTTTTAAATCTATTATTGAAAAAACGGCCAAAAAAGAGGGGAAAAAAGTTGGATCTACTATTACACGACTATCACCATAAAAGATATAAATTTTTAATGTACTTGTTTATTTTGATTCTTAAATTACCCTTTGTTAGTATCATCATTGATCTGATAGATCAATGTCACAGTAGCCTTTGTTTTATGCAATGTATCATTTTCAAATTTATGGTGTTGATATATAATCCTAATGTTGTTGAATATTATATTAGTTTTATCATGTTCAATATAAGTGTTGTTGATACATAAACACTACATAATGTATTATTTACATGTATCAAGTTCTTTAATATAACATTAATCTTATTCAAATTTGGAAGGCTATATGGATAACAATAATTCAGTTGTATTATATGTATCTGCACTTTTTTATATTTGTTCAGTCTTACCAACATAGAATGCGGTGGATATGTACATCTTACCCACTAATAATCTTGAATTATAAATCCTAAAGTTCTATAACTAGAACACTGTATATCATATCCAACAATAGGTGTATGATACGTATTTATTATTTGGCAAATTAAAATTATCACACAGTAATGTATCGATCTAAAATCAAACATTTTACGCACAGTCATTACTTCTCATAGTTTTATTTTGACACAACGTGTTTTTGATTATAAAGATATTAGTTGGGCTAAACATATATCTAAAAACTTCATGATCCTTTAGTAATGAAAGGTTGATATTGAAAAGTTGAAGAAGTATGTCCATTCATCTTTGAAAGCAGAGTTTGTTAAAACGCCTCAAAAAGAGGGATCAAAATTTTGCTCCTACAATTTCTCAACCATCTTTACTTCAACATGTTTTATATACATCATATATAGTTTTAATAAAGTATATGACACAAACATTTTGTGACATGTTCAATGAGTATCATATTAAATATTGTATCAGTAAACATCGTATGTTATGTTCATTGAACATTCACATATAATTGTGTATCAGTCAAATATTTTCTTCTGCAACATATGTACTAGATACATTATATCCAACTAAATAAGTATTTGATACAAATATTTTGTGTCATGTTTGATGAGTATTATGTTCAATAAGAATTGTACACAAAATTGAAGATATTAACATGTCAATTTATTGTATCATAAATTCATCATCGAATAGTAATTGCAGTATATATCAATATAACAGTGAAAAATTTAAAAATCAAAATGATCGTTAAACTTAACTTAATGTGTGTGTATATATATATATATATATAAAATAAGAAGAATTCCACTTTGTATTTGAGTTAAGAAGTATGAAGACTCGATAATTACTATAGGAGAAAATCTGCAGACTGAGACTTGAGGATTAAATGTGATAAAGGCGAAGCTGCTGTATTTATTGTATAGAAATATACCTTCCTTTCTTAATTGTAGAAATTTAATTGGCTTATATGTCACTTTCTGTTTTGATACGTTTTTTTAGTTTTAAAAAATAAAATGTGAACTTTAATCCAAAAATTATTACTAATAGCTAAGAATGTACAAAACTAATGAGCACAGTAGAATGAAACCATTAGACGGGATGAAATAATAATTAATTATAAGTTTGTCAACGATTTAAAAAAGGGACAATTATCATTTTTAGCCCTTAAGAAATATTTATTTTAATTGCCTTAATCAAACAAGAGTTATGTCAAATGCATCTACTAATACTCTTCTCTGTTACGAATCATGAAATCTTATTTTTTTTAAAAAGACAAAAATGATTAAAGCACTTACATATGGAATATTAAATAATACATAAGATTTTAATTGTCTTTCGCATAGGCTCATTAAATGGGCCATATAAGTGCACGATCTAAATATAATGAATTTTAATATGAATTCTGAACACAGGTAAAACACTTAAAAAAAAATTTATAGACACTTTGAAATAATAAAAAAAAATTAAGATGTAATTTTACATTGAAGTAAAATAGCCAAGAAGGTGCAATTTATAGAGGTGAAAGTGTAGAGTTTAATTAACAACTGAGATTGACAAATAATTTAGTTGCTTCTAGGGTCTTCAAGATTAATTAGCTGAATTACCAACATTTTAGGTCAATAACAGGATCATAATTTAAACACTAACTATTAAATTAAATAATACCTACTGGCTAACATTCACTCCGATCAAGTGATGAAGAGATAGTTTTCTATTAATAGATGGTAAAATAAAAATAATACATATATTAAAATTCTTTTATATTAATAAATAAAAAATAAATGTTGGATATGTTAAATTAACAAAATAAAATCAAAACTCTGTTTATGACTTCTTTGTCTAATGAACTCTTTCAATTAGCTAGCATAGTTAAAAAATGGTGATTAAAAAATAAAGATTTTATTTGACAATCATTAAGGGGAAACGTCTATATATCTCTATTGTAAGCAAACTCTATAACAAGTATATCAACTCTAATATCGTTAAATTGAAGGTACATGAAATTTTTCTCCTTACTTTTAATATAGTTACTTCACTTGATCATGTTATATTAATAGTTTCTCCTTTACTTATTCATATTCTTGTTATAAATTAATTTTTGTGATTATAAATATCCACATCTACTAAAAATTTGACCAATCAACAATTGCAATAATAAGCTATTATTTTATATAACTTTTTTCGTATTACGTTTTTTTTCATACCAAACATAAGTAAACACGTCTACAAATAAATTAAGTCTTTTTGTCAACTTAAATTAATTGAGAACTTTCACATATAGTCATTCAAAAATAGCTTAATTATTCTTTATAACTATAGTTTAATAATTACAATTCTAAGCTACATTTTATAGGGAGGAAAGAGACAAGCGAGACTGGGAGAGAGAGGAGAGAGCTGAGCGAGAGAAGGCAGAGAGTGGGAGAGAGGTGAATTATATATGTATATGGGTTATATAATTGTATATTATATATATATATTTGTACATTCTGGCGAATTATACATATACAAACGCGGTCATCCCATGTAATTAATGTATAATGTTAGTCATGAGCGTTAATTATAAAAAAACTATAGCTATAATGAATAATTAAGTAGTATAATTTTGCTTAATTGCGTAATTTTCCCTAAATTAATATGGTTTGATTTTTGCCTTATCCAATATAATACAAAATTGAAAAAATTACGCGGATAAACAAATTTATACTATTTAATAACTCATCATAGCTATAGTTTGCTATAATAACCACTCTCGACTAACATTATACATTAAATACGTGAGTTAACTTCGAGTTTGTATAATTAGATATGTTTGTATATGTATAATTCGTCAGGATATATAAATAAATATGTATAATATACAATTTTTTAGCCCACCTCTCTCCCACTCTCTGCCCTCTTTCGCTTGCCTCTCTCCTCTCTCTACATATACAATCCACCTTTGTCCACTCTTTTCCCCCTCATTCTCACAGTCTAGCTCGCCTCTTTCCTCCATATAACATGTAGCTACAAATTACAAATATAGAGAGTAATTAATTATTTTTAAATGGATATATGTGAAAGTTTCCCTACAAAATTGTTAGAAGTAAAATTAAATTTAAATCCATTTATTAAGTCGATTTTATTATTTTGGTCGGGTTTTTATGATTGACGCAAGAATTGCGTTGGGACAAATACAACAAAACAAAAAGTGCTTGGGGGTCTTTGTTATTTTTAGAAGTATAGGGGATGTCTTCGTCATTTTTAGAAGTATAGGGGAAGTTCATGTTTAATCACCCGGAAGCCTACCCGCCGGAGTACCCATACAACCACTAGCTGTCGACGTTGAATTCCCTCCGATACAAACTTACCGATTATTTCGGCGATTGACTCCGTAAATCTTCTTCACAATCTTTTTGGTTGAGACAATTTTGTAAGATTTTTTCTTTAATTCATGCTTTGAATTTCCTTACTCGTAAGTTCAGATAAAAAAAATGGTTTTAGGTTTTAAGTTTCTTCATCTTAATCTCCGTCTAATAGGCGTACATTTGGGTAATTAAACAGCTCTTATAGTTAGCAGGCAATTATAGATGGATGAGCCTGATCCGTTGGAGCTTCTGAATCATTTAGAGGGCATATTGGAGTCCGATCCTCTCATGTAACTCTCGCATCAATCTCTCTGTATCTGGGCACAACTTTTGTTTGTTGAATCAATAATCTAGACTATTATAGAACCATGATTGCACTATGCAGTAGTATTATACGCATTAACTTGGATAACTATATCTGAATTTTGATATAGCTAGTGCAATGACGGAATATTGGATTATTGTGATTTACATATTTTTTTCTGGTTTTTTATTTTAGATTACTAAATAATGACTAGCTAATTTCTTCAATAGACTCACCAGGAAAAGTTCTATCTAACAACGAGTCTCCTTCGTCACACTTGTGATAACTGATACGAAATCTACTTGCAACAAAAGCAACTTTGTGAAGTGCTTAAAAGTAAAATATTTCAACTTGTAAAGTTGGATTGGATGTGATTGTGTAAACATAGGAGTATTACAATAAGGAATTCCCCCCTCTTCTCAGAGAAACCTGTATTGCTTACAAATCATAACAAGGAGCTGCCATTTTTTATAATCTCAAAATATATCATACGAAGGTTCTTTGAAAGTCACTGTAATTATTCCTTTCAGCTAAGGTGATAAACTTTTATTCTCAGACTCTTCTTCCTAACATTTTTCACCTATCCATTTTTACATCTGCATTATTTATTATTTGTTGTCTTAACTTTTATTGAGATGTTGAGTTCAAGAATGATGCTGTCATTAGCAATCTGACATGAGCCTTCTGTTCCCAGTGATGAAATAGGATTCATTCACCCTTCCCAGTTTGTCTTATTGAATGAAGATGTTGGCTCTCCTTCAACATCTGTTGGTTCTGTACAAAAAACAAACTTTAGGACACTTTTCTGGATTAGGGATCACAAGTTGGGCATCTCAACCAAGGTTCTCTTTCCACTTTATGTTGCGGCCAAGAATGCATTTGTGGAAGCATATAAAAATTATAAATTGCTCCAAAGAGATGATAAACATGCTTCAATGTGTTGCTCATCTTCTTCACTTAATCTCGAAAGTGAATTGATGAAGCACAGTAGGGCACTATTGATTCTAAGTTGTGATTTTGGAACAGCATGGAATTCCAGGTTTGTTTTGATAACTTTATAGTTTCCCGGTTCTTATAAATGGTGACATCTGTTAGTAGCTCTTTGACCAGATGTATACATTTGTTTTTTCTTCAGGAAGCTTGTTCTGTCAAAGAAGCAATCTCTTTCCATGTTCATGAATGAGCTTATCTTTTCATCTGTGATTCTCTCTCATTCACCTAAAAGTGAACAAGCATGGAGCCAAAGGTTACATACCTCTCTTTTCATATGTAAATTCTTTTTAGATATTGATTTGGTGTACATGGTAATGACACATTGACAAGTTGGCATATCTTCTCTTTGGATCCCCTTTTTGGGCTCTTTTTAGCAGGCCTAGAGTTGCACATTCCAGCTGTATGTAAATTGTTGCAAAAAGGAAAAAAAGTACTTAATCAGAAAGAGAGAGAGAGAGACTAGGGTTCAAATTTGCAATGTTACTTGGATCTGAATATAAGCTAGTGAAGTACATTATCTATCTCAGGAATAAAAGAAGAAAATAATGACACACATATTTCTAAAATTGAGATTGATACAACTTTTTTGGATTCCCTACTTGGAGAGTGGTGTCTGTCTTTTCTGTGAGAGTTTGAAATGAATTTTTTTACCCTTTCGATGGACAGTCATTCACGGTTCTTATTACTGTTAATTACTGATAGGAGGTGGGTGATCAAGATGATTGCTGGAAATTGTTCAAATCTGCAAGAGATTATGGAAAGAGAATCCGAGTTAGTGAAAAAACTAGCAGAGGTCTTATGTTGGATTATACTATAAACTAATGAATTTTTATAGCCTATGGTTGATCACTATTTTGGGAGTTGTACCTCAAGGTTGATTTCATCGATACCAGGAATGTTTCCACTATTCTTAATTTACTTTGGTTCTATAATAGAAAACGTATGATAATTTTCTTTCAGATGGGTATATTAAACTAAAGAAACTCACATAATTTCTGGAGAACTATCTTTTTTGCTGAATATTTCTGGGGTCTGAACCAGCGTGCATGCACCTCGATAGCTTGTTCAGTTCACAAGCATACTTTGACAAGGTAATCTACCCACCTAGGCTGGATAAGGTGCGCTCATACCAAGTGTTGTAGCTGGGATACATACCTGGAATCTTCATGTTGTTACTCCCATGCCCCAACAGCAAAACCACTAGGAGGACATCCTCCTAGGGACAAGGAAAACTATTTCTATTAAGAAATGAATTCAATTTCTTATCAAGAAATCTACTCTATCTTCTGTTATTTCAGGGCAATCTGGCATGCAAATAGAACTAACCTTTATGTTAGCATAACTACAAAATTCTGTTAGGCAGTGTAAGTCTGTAGGGCATTTTATAAATAGAAGATAGAGTAGGTTTCTTGGTCCAAGAAGGAAAGACCTCACTTTAGCCATGTGCTTTGATTCATTTAGGGGAAGTTAAGTATAACAGTTTCACTGTCATTTGCTGATTTGATGTAAATCATATGCCATTTCTTTAAAAGGTAGTCAGTTTCGCTTTGAAACTCAAAAACCGTAACTAGGTCACCGGTTCAGCAAGGTTTGCTTAAGTAGTTGAATGACTTGAATGTATTAATGTCTCAGTTGTTCTTTACCGGTGCCATAATTCAATTATCAAGGTATTTCTAATGAAGATTTTGTTTGGATTTATCTATTATCAATATCAGTACTCATTTCTGCTTGTTACTGCTTTTAACTGTTATTCATGATTTATTTATTTTACAAAGATGATCTAAGTTGACTCTTGTTGCTGTTACAGAGATCAAAGATGAATTATCGTGCATGGTATCACCGTTGCTGGTTAGTTTCCTACATGTCAGTGGAACAGGTGAGAGAAAGGTCCATGGTGACATTTCTTTTGCGATTTCCTGCCAGTATAATTTTCCTGG
This sequence comes from Solanum lycopersicum, assembly GCF_036512215.1. Taxonomy (NCBI): domain Eukaryota; kingdom Viridiplantae; phylum Streptophyta; class Magnoliopsida; order Solanales; family Solanaceae; genus Solanum; species Solanum lycopersicum. The sequence continues at coordinate 93,774,315 of NC_090800.1, forward strand.
CTATGCAGAGCAGGCAAAGTTTTGGTCTGTGGTCATAGTGTGATAAAGTGTTTCAATTATTCCTGATCTTCCTTTGCACATGGGCTCAGTTTTTTTCAACTACAGTCAATCATCTCTGAAACACTTTTCTCATGTTTCTCTGTCCTTTTTGAACTGTTCTATTCATTAGGATACAATCAATTCTTAACAAATGGATTTAAATTCATGCATCCAGGTTCTGCAGGAGTTTAACAAGTCACGGGAGTGGGCTGGCCTCCATGTTGCTGATAACTCTTGCTTTCATTACCGTGAAGTAAGTCCACATTAGAATCTTGATTTGCTTCTCTCTTTGCTTGGTATTGAATAGCCTATCAAATGTATAATGTTTTTGTGGAAGCGTGAAACCACTTGTCCCATTGGAAGTACAAATAGGGAAAGGCATAAATGGTCATTTGGTATGTTGATCTATGCAGCGGTTGATGCTTCGTCTGTTTGAAGAATCAGAACATAGCCAGGATCAAGATGCTAGCTTTGATCCAGAACTTCATAAATTGTTGAAGGTATGCATTTATAATGTGGTTGTTTCCTCAACAGTTGATAGCATTTGTTTACAGATTCTATTTTCCATAATGAACTCATAACTTTCCTAATGGAAATGGGCTTAGCATCATTTTGTGAACGCTTAGGATTTCTTAAAACTTACATGCTTTTCACTGAAAATTTCATGAAGTTTTCCTCAGAAATGACAGAGGCTCAACATTAGTTAGGCTACTATGAGTTGCACTATATTGGCTGGTTGACACACACACACAAAAAAAAAAAATCACTTTATCTGGTGAAGTGCATTGAGGTGTTGCAGGAATGATCAGTGTGAAAGATCAAAAATTGAAGTTCCCATTATGGAGTTGGTACTAGTTCCTGAACCTTGTAAGTTTTACGTTAACTGACAAAATCTGGAGTAATATCTGGAACTGAAGAAGTATTCCTTCTTTTCTTAAGATTGAAAAAGTATTCCTTTTCATTCTTGTTTGTTCTGGTAACAGTAAATCATGTAATTGTTTGCATCTGTTCAAATACGAATCCGCATCTTACAGTTAATTGCTAAGCCTTTCTTTTCTGATTCAATTTCTGCTGATAGGATGAGTTCAACTGGGTGGAGAAGTTGATAAAACGTTATGTGGGGAGAGAGGTATGTATATCACAGTAGTTTTCACAAGTACACTTTTTTTGGTTAGGTGACTTAGTGAGGTCGGAAAGTTTTCCGAATTCTCTTGCCAGTCCTTCAGTGCATGTAGAATCGTAACATTCACATGTATGTCATCCATTGTTGCTCTTTCTGTTCCTCTAGGATGGCAATTCCAGAAGGCGCCAGTCAAGTGTCCTCTCTAAAGGATCTTATTCGCATATGTACTATTTGCATGCCCTATTTTAAAAATTAAACAGTAGGAGTAACAAATTAAATGAAATTATAATTTGTGTTCAGCAATTCTAGTTTCCCTATATTACTACAGAGCTGTTATAGTTTGATTTTGTGTTATACACACACATAAGTTTTTACGAAATTAATGTATGGGAGTGAAAATGACAAAAGTGAAAATACCATATTAGAGACTCCTGTTCCAGTAAATAATAAGACATATCTCAACTCAAACACATAATTCATTTGTACGAAAGTACATTTTCATATAAATCATAAATTCTTTCGTATTACTTTCAATCCTTACCTTTAAATGCACAAGACTTTTTAAGTGATTTAATTTTTTAGGTAGGTATACTAGTTTCAGATTAACAGTTAGGTGTTGGAGTAGATATTCACATGTAAGTTGGATATTTATGGAGATTGTCCTCATTTTTAATTGCCTATCTATTTCATCTTATAATATCCTTAATGAGATCAAGAGAATGATCATTTTGATGTTTTGATCGTGCTCAGCTGTAGATACTCGTATCTAAGGCTTCAACCTACAAAATATGATCAATCAGTTCCATGCACAAAATTGATTGCGCCATTCCTTTCTTTTTTCTGTATCTGGTTTGTCTTTTAATTGCTTCATGAAGATAATCTAAGTTATTAAAAGCCTAATAACTTTGTGTGCAACCCTGCCTCGTGTTTTTTACCCCCTCAGGCATTGTGGCTTCATCGCCGCTTCCTCTTAACTTGCTGGATAAGATATTTTGCATGTGGTGATCATGATAGATCCTTGCCGTCTAACCAGAGAAACATCAGGGCGGTTGATATTGACATGCTCATAGATAATGAATTAGAACTATCCCGTTCCTGCACAGTTCTACCCGACAGTGACTTTGAGGACTATCAAGCTCAAGCAACCTTTGCTGCTACTTATATGGTGTGGCTCAAAAAGGTACTGTGCTTCATATATTTTTTCAAGCTCGCAGTAAGTTTTGAACTTTTCACACAGTTGATTTTATATGTTTTGAACCAGCAATTAGCAGGGGCTCTGGCTATTGATATTCAAAAGGTGGAAACAAGCAGAGTGAAGTCTCTCCTGACTAATGTATGCCCAGAAAAGAGCTTACTTTGGAATTATTTGCCTGAGCTATGTATGTGAAATCACATAGCCACTTCTAATAAGAGAAGATGAGGAAATTGTAGCATAGTCGTCATATCAGCTTCATGGATTTAAAATGTCGGTATTGCTATACATTTGTTTGAACTTGATGTTTTTACTTGTTCCCTCCTAAGTCCTAATCACACTTTCTCCAGCGGGAGTACAATACTTCTGACATGTCTGGGCTTCAGTGCACATAGATGCATTGCCGCTGCTGCTGCACTTTCTCATGTTACTGCAACTTGGATACACCCAGCTAATTATCACGATAGAGGTGTCTCTACAGAACACAATTGTGATATATTTCAATGAACTTGTCTTTCTATTCTTAGTGCTCTTGAAAATATTTACGTAGCTTTAGTTATTATTCACCTTGAAGGAAAATGACCAAATTGATGCATGTTATTTTACCTCATTGAGACATGTTATACTTTCTTCTCCCATGAACTTTGAGTCCTGGAATAATTCAGCAAGAATACAATGAGTATGTAATTGTGAAGAATGACCAAATTATGCTTGTAAAAAATGCCATATCGGCCAAAAGAGTCGTTTAGTGATCTCCTTTACCAAGATCGGTTATAATGATCTGTAAACTACTTATTTTACACAATTCTTTTTCAATGATAACTGATGATCTATGAGCTAATAATATTACCGATGCAAAATGCCGACTCTTTACGTGTTGAAGATTATCCAATTGGCTTGTTTTAGTTGCATCCGCAGAAATCTCTTTTCAAATGGGATGGTTCAAAAACTTCATAAGTGATCATTTTTTGTAAGTGCAATTACATTTATCAACTACAACAACATGCGATGATTGAGAAGAAAATTACTTTGTCGTAGATTTTATAGTACTTTCCTTAATCCTATATTGTGTATTTGTGTTAGGTGGTTCGAACAATTACAATAATTGCATTTTTTTATCCCAAAAAAAAAAGAAAGCAAAACGAACTTGGGGGACGTATTCGTCATTTTAAAAAGTAGAGGGTTCTACATATCATTTAATCTTCCTGGTGTACTTGCTTTGAACTTCCTCAGCTTTACTTGTCGCGTTTAGGTAGCAATAGGGTTTTAGGGTTTAAGGTCTCTTCACTTCCTCTCTTGCTCTTACAAGTTACAACTTTCAGCTCAAGGTAATTGATTTTCTATAGCTTTCATGTAACTGAACTCTAATTTTCTATTGATAGCAGATTTTTCTAAAGTATTTTGCTTTGAATTGTTTCTTCCAGAATTGCTTTTCACTTGTTCGTATATCTGAATGGAGTCTGCTCCACCCGCCGCCACCAAGGTTAGCCGCTCCACAGTAGAGAAGGCAGTAAATGCTCTTCTCAAATGGAAAGAGTCCAAGTCGAAAACTGAAAAACCCCAATTACTCCCACAAGACGATTTCATCTACCTTAATCTCACTCTTAAGAAAATACCACCAAAACCTCGTACAAACGCTTTCAGAATCCCTTTCCCTCACCCTCTCCATGATGCTTCCTCAGAACTCTGCCTTATCATTGATGACAGACCCAATTCCAAGCTCACTTCCGATGCTGCCAAAAAGATTATTAAATCCCAAAACATACCCATCACCAAAGTCATTAAGCTTTCTAAGCTTAAGACTAACTACAAACCCTTTGAAGCAAAGAGAAAGCTTTGTGATTCCTATGATCTTTTCTTGGTTGACAGGAGGATTGTCCATTTGCTTCCTAAGCTTCTAGGTAAGCAGTTTTTCAAGAAAAAGAAGCTGCCTTTGCCATTAGACTTGACACACAAGAATTGGAAGGAGCAAGTGGAAAGGGCTTGTGGGTCTGGGTTGTTTTACTTGAGGACTGGAACTTGTTGTATGATGAGGATTGGTAAGGGTTCAATGGACTCTGCACAGATTGTTGACAATGCCTTTGAAGCAATAAAGGGTGTTGTTCAGGTGGTTCCCAAAAAATGGGGTGGTGTGAGAAGCTTGCACTTGAGACTTTCTGATTCTTTGGCATTGCCTTTGTATCAAGCATTGCCTGAGATCAAACTCAAGATTCAGGGATTTAAGGAGAAAGAAGCTGAGGGTGGAGATGAAGAAATGAGTGGTGGTTTGGTTGAGGTTGAGGAGAGTGGAAGGAAAGCTGAAGAGGGATCAGGGAAGAAGAAGGGGAAGAATAAAGGGAGAATTCATGAAGTTAGGTATATGGACTTAGACTCTGGTGTAGATGAATTGGGAAGTGATGATGATGATGTTGGTAATAATGAAGAAGAGGAAAATGGTGATGAAGACATTGAGGAGAGTGATGATCATGAAGTTGAGAAAGTGAAAAAGGGGAAAGCTGGGAAGGGTGGTATCCAGAGTGAGTTGAACGGTGAGAAGAAGGCAAAAAAGTTGAAAAAAGCTGAGCAGCAAAAAACAAGTAAGTTGTCTTTGAAAGATGGAAAGAAGAAGAAGAAGAGTTCTGAGCTAGAGAAAAAGCTGAAGGATGGGTCAGTGAAGGCAAAGAGTAAGAGAAGCAAGATAAGAGCATATGAATAATTAGTCTTATTAAGAGTTTTACTGATAACAGATCACTTATATTTGAAGTCTTGAGCAGGCTGTGCCTGATATTTTGTTTTGAAATAGATTTTGCATCACCTGTTTTTATTTAAGATATTACTGTTGCCTTTTGTTTTCACCATCTTTTCAATTTTGATTTTGAAGGAATCATAGTTCAGATTTTTATGTGCTGAAACCAGCTGGCTCTGTTGTGATATGCTTATTAATTGAATCTGGTTATGATGTGCTTATTAATCAGATATTTATAATCCTTCTCCACTGCTAATCATTAGTAGTGTTTAAACATTCTGGCGACATGCTTTCAATGTTCTAGTTGGTTTCGTTTATGCGAGTAGTATGTACATATTGGATCTTCTTTTTTTTACCTTCAACTTCATATTCATGGAAGAACAGGACTCAAGTGAGCCACATTGCATTAGAAGTGTCTTATGCAGCTAGTCTGTTAATTGCTGTACCGCTAATAGATGGATTACCCCCTCTGTGCAAGAAAAAGAGATTCTACTTATAAATGGTTTGTTTTGTTGATTCAGACTTATTACTAGGATTCAGTTATTTTCCTCCATATGGATAAATATTGGTCCTATTGGAAATCCATTGTGGTGTGAAGGAAATCCATTGTTCGGATTTAGATATGCTGTAAGCAAATGACTCTTCTATATTGAACAAGGAGGTTCTACATCTACTCAGAGCTTTAATCATTTTAGCTGCTAATCCTTAGTGGTGTAGAGAGATTCTGGTAACATGCTTTCCTATGTTCTATTTGGCTTTGTTTATAAGAGATCGTGTCAAAATTGAAAACCCTTGGTTTTTGTAGTGACCTTCTACTTAAATATTCAAGGATGAATAAGTCCCACCGATAGGTGAGAACCATGATGCATTATGACTGTATTTAGGCAAGCTAGCTTGTTACTGCTTTACAGCCTATGGTGATAGAGGCATTTTGCATACACTGATAATACGCTCTTTTTCTATGTTAAAAAAGAGATAAGTATGATTGAAGAAGTCCTCTGCCAGAGGGAACTCACCATTCAAAGGGAATGGTTCAATGATCTATCACATAATTGATTTTTAGCCATGGTGAGTACAAATTTTTGAGACGAGCTAACTGAAGAGGTTCAGGCTTATTTATATCACTGATGCATAATTCTGACTCTTTACCTGTCGCAACATTAAACCATTGGCATGAAGCTGCATCCTGCTATTGCTCATCTTTAGACCTGAGTTTTAGTCCAGATGTATATCATACACAACACAATTCCTTTTTGTTTCTGTGATTCTTCTCTCTTTGGGAAGAATTACTCTTTAAACAGATATCTTTATCGAAGTTGAATCATTTACCTTTCGAAGCATGCACTTTTTATGGCAGATGTTACAGCAGCTCCACATGAAATGAAGTTGCAGAATTGTTATCCATTCATGTGATGACTGATTTGGATTTCACAACATGCTATAGATTTCCAGTGAGAATGCTGAATCCTGGAACTTTAATCAATTTCTGTGTGTCCATGCTCGACCTCAAGGCTTCTGCATCTTTAAATCTCCCAACTGATGCATAAAGATTTGAGAGTAGTACAAGCTGACCAGGATCTTTTTTAATCTGCTCATGAAACTTTCTTGCAGCAAATTCTGCTAATTTTAAATCACTATTACGTGCACATTCGTTCAATATAACCTTCCAAAGAGTCTTACCATCTCCATTCAAGAATGAACTTACATCAGGCACGTAACCTGCCCGAGCAAGCAAATCAGCGATACAGCCATAATGTTCTGCACCAACTTCGATTCTATTTTCATCAATTATCTGACTGAAGATCAACAAACCATCACTTGCCAATCCTGAATGGCTACAAGCACTCAAAATGCTCAAGTAAGTAGCACTGTCAGGTATTCCTCCACTCTTACTGAACTCATAGAACAGGGAAAGAGCAGTTTCTCCATGGCCATTGATACCATACCCATTTATAATAGCATTCCATGATACAACATCACGAAGAGATGCCATTTGCTCAAAAACATTGTTTGCAAGTTCAACATTCCCACACTTCGAGTAGGTTGATATGAGACTATTCTGGATACTTCTATAGTTTGTAAGTCCTGTTTTTATAGTATGGCAATGAAGCTGCATGCAGAGTTCTGAAGCAACCATTTCACCAGCAGTAGTTAGTGCACTCACAAGAAGAACCGAATCAGTGAAGAAATTTTCTTCAATTCTAACACTAATGAACATATCTAGTGCTTCCCTGGGCCTTCCATTATGCAAAAGTCCTGAAATGATAGATGTCCATGATACCATACTCTTAATGGTTGAATGATCAAACACAGTTCTTGAAGAATTCAAGTCCTCACATCTTGCATACATAGTAATCATGGCATTAAATAAAGGAAGCTCTGATCCAAAACCATGAGTTACTACTTGAGCATGAACAGATCTTCCCATCTTCAAGTTCCCCGAAATTCCACAAGCTGAAATAAGATTCATTAGGATGAGATGATCATATTCATTCTCAGAGTACCTCATATGGAGGAAAAGCTTTATAGCATCTGAAGCATATTCTAGGTGAACCAACAAGCTCATCATCGTTGACCAACTGATGACATCTTTCTTTTCCATTGTATCGAAAATCTCCCAAGCAGCAGGTAACTCCATCAATGTTGAATACAGAAAAAGAAGTGAATTGTTGACCTGTATATTAAACACAAGACCAAACTTAAGAGCCATGGCATGAACTGATTCACAAAGACATTTCGATCCCATTGCCACACAGCTCTGTGTCAAGGCCATAATTGTCATTGAATTAGGAAACAAACCAGACTCTCTAGACCTATTAAATAACAAGAAAGCCTCTTCAAATAGTTCATTATGTACTAATGCACCGATCATTGCATTCCATGGAACTAGACCTTGACTTTTTATGTCCTCAAAAATCTTGCCAGAGTCACTGATATTTCCACATTTTGCATAAGCCTCTAGAAGTGAAGTGCCCACAAATGAATTATCTTCCCACCCCAACTTCACGGTCAGCCCATGAACTGATTGTCCAAGTAATAAGTCCTTCAATCCTGAGATCCCCACAAGAACACCCACAATAGTGAATGAGTTAGGCACTAAACCAAAGTTTCTCATTGAGGTGAGACATTCAACTGAGTTTTTGTGTAGCCCATTTTTAGAATAACCATGGATCATGATTGACCAAATAACAACATTCTTTTCAGGTATTTTCTCAAACAGTCTATCTGCATCTTTAACTTTTCCCATCTTCATAAACTCACTTAGCATTCTTGACAATTCATACAAATCATACTTCTTAACTGAACATTCCCATGGTAAAGAAGAATAGAAACATTTAATTACTCTGTAATATTTTTTAACTGAATCAAGAAACATTAGCAATATTCTCTAGCCAAAAAAAGGGTATTTTAGTCCAAATTTAGTAAACTTAACGTCCTCCAGTGACAGTTACTTCAAAAACACGGCGAAGAATCTCATCGGCTTCCACACGGGCTTTACATATCAAGCCACGTGGCAGCCACGTGAACTCGTCTTCAACCTTAGAACCGACTTTTTCCATTTTCTTATACCCTAAGCTAAAACGTACATAAATCTTGAAACCCCATCTACACATCTTCACAAAGTTCTTTCCTTTTTGTGTGTAAATCCAAACTGGGTAATCAAGAATCCAAAAAAAAAACTATGGCTTCTCAAAATCCATCTCCTCCCAAATTATACCCAGAAGTTATTGATTCAAACCCAGAATCATCTTCTCCATTTATTACAAATACCCAAAAGAACAAATCATCTTCTTCTATGTACCCAACTATTGATATGAAAGATCTAGCAGAGAATCTATTCCCAGAAACTGAAAACAGTCAGCCTAATCAAAATTCCAACTTTGTATCACTGGAAGAAGTGATTGTCCAAATCCCAGGTGCGATTGTCCATCTGATCGACAAAGAACGTAGCATCGAACTCGCTAGTGGTGAATTCGAGATTGTTCAACTAAAACAGGGCGACAACGTTGTTGCTGTTCTTGCACGTGTCGGAGATCAGATTCAATGGCCTTTAGCGAGAGATGAAGCTGCTGTTAAGCTTGATGAATCTCACTATTTCTTCACTCTTCGTGTACCTTCTGAAGCAAATGATGAAGATGGATACGCAGAGAATTTACTCAACTATGGTTTGACAATAGCTTCGAAAGGGCAAGAAAGACTGTTAAAGGAGTTAGATTTAGTATTGGAGAAGTACAGTGCGTTTAGAGTGGAGAAAGTGAAGAAGGATAAAGGGGTTGCAGAAAAATGGTGGATGGCGCCAAAAGATGTTTCACCAGAAGAGATGGAGAAGAAAAAGGAGGATGTGGAGAGGAGTTCTGCGGCATACTGGACAACTTTGGCTCCGAATGTTGAGGATTATAGTAGCAGTATTGCAAGAATGATTGCAGCCGGGTCGGGTCAGTTGATAAAGGGGATATTGTGGTGTGGGGATATTACTGTGGATAGATTGAAGTGGGGGAATGATGTGTTGATGAAGAGGATGGGAAAAGGAAGTAACTCTGAGATTAGCCCTGAGGCTATGAGAAGGATGAGAAGGTACAGTCTTTTTTTCATTCTTCTGTTGAATTTTGCAATATAATGCTCCATCCGTATCAATTTGTTAGACTGTTTTGACTTGACAAAGAATTTAAGAATTTTGAATCTTGTGGTCTTAAAGCTAAAGACACAATGTATCAAAATGCTATTTGATCTTGCGGTTAAACATGTCACCTGGGAAGTTGGAATTAGAAGTTGTCAGAAGGGAAAGAGATATTCTTTTTTAAATGGATTGAGATAGTAATGTACGAATTGAAACAGAAGGAGTACTAGTTTCAAGTGAAGCTGAATGGATTTTAGGATTGATATACCTTACGTCATCTTGTTTGGAATTGAGATGTAGTAATACTTGATCAATTTTCTCAGCTACTTTGTTGAGTTCGTTACAATTTGGTAAGTGTTTTTCTTGCGTAATCTTTATGTATATTTTCATTCTGTTCCTTTTAGGGTGAAGAAGATGACAAAAATGTCAGAGAAAGTGGCAACTGGTATACTCTCAGGAGTAGTGAAGGTCTCTGGATTCTTCACAAGTTCTATTGCAAACTCAAAAGCTGGTCAGAGATTCTTTAGCCTTCTTCCGGGAGAAATTGTTCTTGCTTCCTTGGATGGATTCAGTATGTGTTTCTACTCGACGAACTGTCTTTTTTACGTTAGTTGAACATTTTCATTTATCTGTTGTGTGTTTGAATTGAGGGGAATAATATCCACTTGCTGTGTTCATAGGATGAACAGAACTACTATGTTGTTTTCTTTCAGGACTCCTGATATTCTTCATTTTGCTACATTATAACAGATAAGGTTTGTGATGCCGTTGAAGTGGCCGGAAAGAATGTGATGTCAACGACCTCAGTAGTGACAACTGGTCTTGTTCAACAGAGGTAAGTTTTGTTTTGTTGCTAAAGATGGAGGTTATTAAATAGAAACTGTGTAAGCAGAGAATTCGAAGTTCTCCAAACTCACATTGTGATTAACTCACACTGTGGTTCTTATATTATGTTAGATGGAAGTTGTTATTTACAAAAAAAGAAAAAAAAGACATGGTTTTACTTTTAACCTTCCAATTTCTTTTGAAGTTCTCTTCCATAAATATGAGAACAAACATCAGGGAAACCAACCACACTACCATCACTTTAGATAATTGTAGTAATAGACTTGTTGTCCCTGCTACCCGACAATTTTGGGCAATCGATCTCTCAAAGATGAGTCCGATAAGACCTGCTTGTTTTAGGGTGTGTTCGGTAGAAAGGAAAATGTTTTCAGGGAAGTAAGTGAAAAAAGTTTGTGTCTCAGTACTTGAGCAAAAATTAATTATGCAAGGTGGAGTAGGGGTAGGGGTAGGGTTGGTGGGGATATGAAGATGAGGTCTATCGGACACAATCGACATGGAATGGAACCTTTCATCAGGAAAGTCATCTTCCTAAGGAACTTATTCGTTAAAGAAAATGTTTTTCAAAAATTTTAACCGAACATGGAAAATGAACCGGACTGGCCCATATCTTTTCATTGTCTTACCCTCTGCATCCATTTCTCAGTACGTTTAAACTTATGTTGATGCAGGCATGGTGACCAGGCGGCACAGATGACACGTGAAGGATTCGATGCTGCAGGGCATGCTTTAGGGACTGCATGGGCAGTGTTTAAGATAAGAAAAGCTCTGAATCCAAAGGGTGCTATCAAGCCTACTACAGTTGCAAAAGCTGCTGCTCAAGCTAACCTTGCTAAACTGAAGAGCAAGCAGAAGTAGATCCGGATGTTCCACTTGCCATCATCTCTTAACTTCCATTGATCACTTAGTTTTATTTATTGCTTAATTAGAGAGTTTGTCTTTGCTTTGACAGAATGTATGTCAAACTTTGAATTTACAGGAATCATAGTGTATGTATTGGCTTTATTACTCTAGTGTGGTTGCTTGAAAATTAGAAATGGAAAAAGTAGTAGTAACTTGAAAGTCTGTTCACTTTGAAAAATATTTTGATGTTTAAAGACGTATAAATGCACACATGCCTAAATCAGACACTTTCTACTTCAAAGAATGGGGGCAGTGAACAGCAAATATAGAAGGGAAACTGCAAATTTAACCCTTCCATATATATGTTATAATATTGTTCTTCACCAAGATATGAGCAAGTTTCAGGACCCAAATATATGGAGGAAAACACTTCAATTTATCTCTACTCTTAATTATGATTTAACAGTTTAATTTAGTTATAACAAGTGCGCGAGTAACTTCGAATATTTAATGAATGTTGCAAGATATTTTAATTATTTTCTAATTGGAAATGTCATTCCATATAATAAACTAAAGAAATATAGTAAGAATGTTCGGGTTATAGGTTAAAATAACTCTTTAAATATATAATTATAAATAGTTCCGATCCTTTAAGATAATTTATTTTTCTTTTCTCCAAATATTTAAGAAAAGTTGGTTATCAAATTTAACAAATAAATGTAGTAGAAGAAGACAATGAAACTAATGGAAAGAAAGTTGGTTATTAAATTTAACAAATAAATGTAGTAGAAGAAGACAATGAAACTAATTGAAATTCACATTGAGATGTAACTTTTATACTCCTACCGTTTAAAAAGAATGACATAATTTGACTTAAAACGGAGTTTAAAAAAAGAATTTCTTTTTTTTATTTATGGTTCTAAATTAAAGTTATGTTAAATGTATTAAAATGTCTTTTAATCTTGTGGTTTTAAATCTGTCACGTGGAGAGTCAAAATTAAAGTGTTGCCAAAAAAAGAAAAGAATATTTTTTTTTGAAACAGATTAAAAAGAAAATAGGATCATCCTTTTTGAAACGAATGGAGTAGTTTATATCACGTCTAATTTATTCATGATGTCTCGTATAATTTTTTATGTTTGACCATTCTATGGTGTTTCTTGTTTTGATATATATATATATATATATATATATATATATATATATATATATATATATATATATATATATATCAAAACAATTTTGATGAAAATAAAAATAGGTTCATTTTTATAAAATTTAAAGAATTAAAAAGTTTTAAAATACTTGTTCTTCATTTTCTTGATACGTAAAATTATTCAAAAATATTATTAAACTAATTAATAGAGAGAAAGGTATTGAAAACGTTCTTAAAAATTAGCGTAAACTATATATTTTATCTCTAAGTTAGTGACAACCTTAAACACACGTATTCACTTGCCTAAATTAAACTTAGGTATATCCCTGATAAATCTCGGATCTGTCACAAGACATATCAAGTTGTCTCAAATTTTCGTAGGAGCATGGAGCTCTTACTAAAAGGCTGAGAGAAGTGTAGAAAACAATTTCAATCTTAATAAGAATTTAGGAGTGTATTTCACTCGTGTAGCAAGATTGGAGGTGTATTTAATTTCAATTAGTCTAGTAACTCCTAAATTTTCATGAAGATTAGAATTGTTTTCAACACTTTTTTTATTTTTTATTAAGGTCTCATAATCCTACAAGAATTTGAAACAACTTGATATGTCATGCGAAGATTGGGGTGATTTAAATTCATTTAGTCAAGTAGAAAAGTATTTTTAAAAACATTTGATAATTTAAGAATGAAATTAATAATTTAGGCCAAGTTGAACGGTCTTTCTAGTTATTAATAACTTAGAAGGGTAGGGTGCTTGGCACGGCGTCGTTCTGGAGGCAATTGGCTTGTCGCCCAAGAAGTGTGTATTTCATTCAGAAGCAATTCCATTTTCCAAAAAAAACATAAAAAGGTTAGAGGGAAGAGCTTTCAACACTCAAGAGATCGGAAGAAACTGAAATCACACAGAGCCCAAATTTTTCAATAGCTTTTAGTACTATCAGATAATGGCTAGATACGACAGAGCGATCACCGTTTTCTCGCCGGACGGCCACTTATTCCAAGTGGAGTACGCCATGGAAGCCGTACGCAAAGGAAACGCCGCCGTCGGTGTACGTGGAACTGACACTGTTGTCCTCGGCGTCGAGAAGAAGTCCACTCCCAAGCTTCAAGACTCCAGGTACCTCTTTTTTTATTATTATTTCGTTTTAAGATCTAAAAAAACCAATACTTAGGTTTACTCTGTCATTCCGCGAGATTTAGGGTTTTTCCCTCAATTCATATTAAGGTCGTCTTTATACGTTGTTAAATATCTTGGTTTCTGGGTAGTTCAACTGGAAGGAGAGAAAGCTTTAAATAATTTTCAGTTTATCAATAGAAGGTTCAATATATGGAGGGCAAGTGATTTTCAATTTTTTCCTTGCCTTTTGCCTGAGCAAGTGGTTTTAGCTGAACTTTTATCATCATCTGGACCTAATGGTGTGTATTATAATGTACTTCTTATATGATGTGCTGGAATGTTGGGAGGAAACGTCTATCAATGAGGAAAATATTTACGGTTCAAACCTGAGTGTGTTAGGTAACATGGATAGAAAGCAACCCAAGCTGCTTTGAAAGTAAATAGATGCATTTCAGAAATTGAAATGTTTGTGTTAATGGATTTTGGCTTTTTGGCATAATCCTCTGGGTGTAAAACATGAAAGTAACATGCTTGACTCTATAGACTCACTACAGGAGTAGATGCTTGTATAGATGGAACCTTCTCATTTTGTTTTTGCTCAGGAAGGTTTCAGACATGTAATTCCATGAGACCATCTTAGTGCCTGTGTTTCTCAATCTAATAGAATGACATATTTACCTGTTAAAAAGAAATATTTGCATTGTCATTGATATCAATGTCAGAGCTTTCTATTTGGATTATGGCTTTTCCCGGTTTGGCTCTAGGTTATGTGTTTACTTTATTTTTCAGGTTATGTGTTCTGTCAAATACATAACACCTAAGTTTACTTTGTTCACCCTCGTCTAGTGTTCTTGGTGAATAAATATTGCTGTTGCATTTTATTTAGTTCTCCACCTGCTTTGAAACCCTAAGCTAATTAATCTCTTTTGTGTTTGCAGGTCAGTAAGAAAGATAGTGAATCTAGATGATCACATTGCGTTGGCGTGTGCTGGGCTGAAAGCAGATGCACGAGTTCTTGTGAATAAAGCACGCATTGAGTGTCAGAGTCATAGGCTTACAGTTGAAGATCCTGTTACTGTTGAGTACATAACTCGTTACATTGCTGGTCTTCAGCAAAAGTACACCCAAAGTGGTGGGGTGAGGCCATTTGGTCTATCCACCTTGATCATTGGTTTTGACCCACACACAGGTGTCCCCTCACTTTACCAAACAGATCCATCAGGTACATTCTCAGCTTGGAAAGCCAATGCGACTGGTAGAAACTCCAACTCTACTCGGGAATTCTTGGAGAAGAATTACAAAGAAACATCTGGCCAGGAAACTGTGAAACTAGCAATACGTGCATTGCTTGAAGTAAGTGGCCTCTGTTTATTGTTGTCCTCAAGTTTTCCTTTCACAACATCATAAATGATGTGAGTTTCTGTTGCATGTTAAGATCTGAGCCTTATATTGTTCTGCTTCTCTTACAATATCGGTTTTATCTCGAGTTGCTTTTTATCGTCCTATATTTAGATTTTAAGAATGTAAGGGAACATTCAGTTATTAAACTCTTCCTTCCTTCCTAGTTCAGTCAATCAAATAAGCTCGGTTCCAAGATTGTTGGTAATATGAACTCTTTTATCCATCCCGCACTATGCAGGCGCATTTACAAGGTAATATTTGTGAAGTCACAAGATAGGAAGTGAAGTTTATTTTGCCCTAGGAAAGATGTTAAACATATTGAGAAGTGAGTATGAAAAGTAGTAGCTGCATTTTCTGCTTAGGGAGTGAGCATCTTTTATTACCAGAAATCCAAATCCTTCAAAATTAGTGCTCTAGATGTTTGTTCTGTTTCAAAGAAAAGTTCTCTAGGAGAATGGATTAATCGATTGTGCGTGCAAATTGGTGTAGGTACAACAGTTATTTATACAAAACACGTGCATATGTCAAAATCCCTCTTTTCATGGCTGGAATGCTGCTCTTTATGATTCCACATAAGTTATCAACTTTGATTTGAACGCTGCTCTTTATGATTTGAGTTATTGACTAAATATTGTTTAAGCGGATTGAAATACATGACAGTTTCCGTTCGAGATTTCTATGTTAGTATTTAGGGAACAAATGCACGCATCCAGCAAAAATAGAAAGAGCATAGTTGGATGTGAGCATTGGTTTTGGCTGGATTGATTTTAAAACATGTGTTTCCCTATGAATCAGGTTGTTGAAAGTGGTGGAAAAAACATAGAAGTTGCTGTGATGACAAAAGAGCATGGGCTTAAGCAACTTGAGGAAGCTGAAATTGATGCCATTGTTGCTGAGATCGAAGCAGAGAAAGCTGCTGCAGAAGCAGCCAAAAAGGCCCCACCGAAGGAAACCTAGTTGAGCTGAAATTTGTTCTTAACTATCCCTGAATCCTTTCTTTTTTCGGTTCAAGCCAAGTGCAGTGTTATTTGAATTTTAAGATTTTGGTCCGTCTAAAACTTTTACCTTTGTTAAAATTATGGGACTAAAAATGTCATGCACTCATGCACTCGCGATCTCTGCCCTACTTGTGTGTTGCTTGATATTTTAAAGTTTTATCATGTTATTTGGTAGTTCTTGTAGTTTGAAAATTTGGTTGTGAAATATCGACATTTGTTACTGCTCTTTTCTTTATTCTGAAGGTATGTTGTCGACAAATTGGTGGAACTCGAGTAGAAAAGCTTGTGTTTGAATGGTTTGCCATTTGGTTTTGATCCACAGCCTAAATGCAGAGTATATGCACCGTTCTGGGATAAACATTTAAGCCATTCCTGTAGTGTGAAATGTTGTGGTTGCTTGGTAGAGTGTTAGTAGCAAAAATAATGCGCATTAGCTCTATGTATTAGTGGTTCTTTGTTAGCTCTATGTATTAGTGGTTCTTTGTTTGGTGCACTTTTTCATGCTATATATAACTAATGCATTTTAATGTGTATTGTTAATACTATGAATTTTTAGGTATTAGTAATACAATATGATTTATTACATGTATTAGCATGGTTAGAGATTCAATTTCTCTCAAAAGTTTATCTTTTCCATTATAATTGAAAAAAAATATTTTTATAAATAAATATTTAATTTTTTTTATGTAATGCATATTATATTTAATACACCAAATTAAACAAATAGAAGTATAACTAATAAGAGTAATACTAATGAACTCTATTGAACATTTTATTTTTATACACTATCAAATGATCCTCACTTTGGAACAACTTCAGGTATGGATTTTATTATTATTATTTATAGGATGAGATTTATGTTTAGTCACTTTTCTGAAGTTATGAACTGCGATTTCTAGAGATGTTTTTTGTGCGGGTAAACGTATGGAAGTTATTTAGGAGAATTTTAATTCTATATATTATTAATATCTTATTTGGTACGCCATTTCTATTTATGTATAACTAAACAATTTAAAGTGTATTAAAATACGTATTACTAATATCATGGATTTTATTAGTAATACAAGAGACTTAATGTATGGTGAAAAGTTCAATATAAATTACTATTTTAATGCAATTGATGCAATTTTAAATACATCAAACCAATCGATACGTCAAAGTTATTTATGTATAATTGATACAAGCAGTATCAATACATTACTTTTATACATTTACCAAAACAGCCCTAAGTGCATTCACATGTTAGAATTTGGGCATCTGATTAATGTGGGAGTCACAAGTTTATGCAATTGGATCAAGAAAGAAACTGAAACACATTGTTAAAAAGATGATAGAAAGTATTACAACGATGTCACAGAGATCCTTGGAATAATGTTTATGCTTATTTTGCAAGGGAGAAGACTGAAATGAATCTTCCAGTAGTGTTGCGCGTGATTATATAATTGGCTCATATTTATGCGATTCTAAACATGAATTTATTATAATTTGAAACGGGTGGAGAAAGAAAGCTTCTCTCTTCATATTGTCAAGTAAAGAAAACAATACATACAAAGATACAAGCAAAAATCATCTATTACTGGCAATTAGATTTACAGGGTTTCAACAAGAATTTTCATCAATTCACCTCTAGATAAATAAATCATCTCTTTTTCCAAAAAAGATACTAAATATAATAGGTTTCTACAATCAAATCAGGAATGTATTTTATAAGAAGTATTCTACAGATAATTTTATAAGCACAATATGACGACTCACCCTCTGAACTATTTAGCCACATACATACACAACCCTTTTAACTTGCACAATTTCACACCCCCAGAATCGACTATCTGTGCTGCACCGACTGTGCAGTTAGGCCGTGGGTCAAAACCAATGGTAAACCATTGAAAAACAAGCCTTCTCTGCTCCTGTGTTCCACCAATTTATCCACAAGAAACTTTCAGAATCCAGGAAAGAGCACAAACAAATGCTGATATTTCACAACCAAATTTCCAAAATACACAAACTACAAAATAACAAGATAAAACTTTAAAGTATCAAGCAACACACAAATAGCAAAGAGATCACGGGAGCATGACTTCTTTCGTCTCATAAAATTCAAGGAACGCTGCACTTAACTTGATCCAACAAAGAAAGTATTTAGGGATAGTTAAGAATGAATTTCAGCAGAACTAGGTTTCTTTCGGCGGGGCCTTTTTGGCTGCTTTCTCTGCTTTGATCTCAGCAACAATGGCATCTATTTCAGCATCCTCGAGGTTCCTAAAGCCCATGCTCTTTTGTCATTACAGCAACATCTATGTTTTCTCCAAAACTTTCAACAACCTGATTCGTAGGGAAACACGTGCTTAAAAATCACTACAGCCAAAACAAATGCTCACATCCAACTATGCTCTTTCCATTTTTGCTAAAGGTCTAGTTGGATGAGTGCATTTGTTCCCTAAAAACCAACACAGAAATCTCTAACGGAAGCAGTCATGTATTTCAGTCTGCTTAAACAATATAATTAAGTCAACAACTTGAATCATAAAGAGCAGCTTTTAAATCATAGTTGATAACTTAGCATGTGTGAGTGCATATGTACGTCAGAAATAAATGATCTAAAATACAAGTCAGGTCACCTCTTACAACGAAGAGGTAATTACTTCCCGTGAATGAGCAAGTCATAATTCATAAGTTCTTGAGGCGTTTAAGAAAGCCCAAGTTTGCCATGGAAAGAGGGGTTTTGACATATGTGGAAATCATAGGAAGAAATTCTTCAAATGTCTGCGGTATTCAATTGGCCACTCCTAAATAACTGTGGTATCTATGCCAATTTACACGCACTCGACTAATCCATTCTCCTACAGCACTTTTTTTTTAGCAGAACAAACATTTGGAGCACTCATTTCCAGGGCAGAAAATGCAGCTACTCCTTTTCATCCTCACTTCTCAATATGTTTTAACAACTTTCCTAGGGAAAAAAAACTTCAATTCCTCCCTTGTAACGTCACATATATTACCTTGTAAATGCGCCTGCATAGATCAGGATGAATAAAAGATATTACCAACTATCTTGGAACTGAGCAAAATTGATTGATTGAACTAGGAAGGGAGGAAGCGTTTAATAACTGAATGATCCCTTATGTTCTGAAGATCTAAAAATAGGACGATGAAAAGCAACTCAAGTTAACACCGATATTTTAAGAGAAGCAAGACAATATAAGGCCCAGATATTAACATGCAACAGAAACTCACATTATATATGATGTTGTGAAAGGAAAATATGTAATGAAAACGCTTGAGAACAACTATAAACAGAGGCCACTTACTTCAAGCAAAGCATGTATGGCTAGTTTCACACTTTCCAGATGTTTCATTGTAATTCTTCTCCAAGAACTCCCGAGTAGAGTTAAGAGTTTCTACCAGCCGCATTGGCTTTGGGGGCTGAGAATGTACCCGATGGATCTGTTTTGTAAAGTGAGGGTACACCTGTGTGTGGGTCAAAACCAATGATCAAGGTGGATAGACCAAATGGCCTCACCCCACCACTTTGAGTGTTCTTTTGCTGAAGACCAGCAATGTAACGAGTTATGTACTCAACGGTAACAGGATCTTCAACCGTATGCCTATGACTCTGACACTCAATGCGTGTCTTATTCACAAGCACTAGTGCATCTGCTTTCAGCCCAGCACACACCAATGCAATGTGATCATCTAGATTTACTATCTTTCATACTGACCTGCAAACACGAAAAAGATTAATTAGCTTCTAGTTTCAAAGCAGGTGGACAACTAAATAAAATGCAACAGCAATACCTAATCACTGAGAACACTAGACAAGGGCAATCAAAGTAAACTTAGATGTAACGTATTTGACTAAACACATGACTAACAAATAAAGTAAACTGATAACCTAGTTATACATATAACAAAAGGATTACAAGTGCTCAAACTCCTAATCTTCGACCACCAGAGAAGAGACACCCTTTTGTCCTAGTCTGTATTACATCATGGAAGTTGCCATTTTGAGACAGTTCATTCTCGAGGAAGGGATAATTAGGGCATAGCCAGAATATGTCAGAGTAGTCTTACATCCACTTGGTTCAGGCTCCTTACATGACCAAATTTCCTGAAAAGCTTTTTTAAGCTGCTCGGTGGGGCCTTTATTTTATATCCATTGTATGGATTTCTTTGTCAATCTCCAAGCCCGGCCCTCCCTCGAGGGGGAAAAAACATAATACAAATAGAAAGCTCTTGACATTGATATCAATGACAAAGAAAATATTTCTTTTTCACATGTAAATATGTCATTCTATTAAAACAAGAAAGCAGGCACTATGATGGTCCCAGGGAATTACATGCCTGAAACCTTCCTGCGCAAAAACAAAAAGAGAAGCCCGAGAAGGTTCCACCTATACAAGCACCTACGCAGGTACTGAGTCTATAAAATCAAGCATGCTACATTCATTATTTACATCCAGAAGATTACACCAAAATCCAAAATCCATTGACATGAACATTTCAATTTCAGAACAGCACCTATTTTCTTTCAAAGCACCTTGGGTTACTTTCTATCCATATTGCCCAATACAGGCAGCCTTGAACTGTAAATATTTACCTCACTGATTCGCATTTTCTCCCAACACTCCAGCACATCATAGAAGAAGTACATTATAGTACACCGCATTAGGTCCAGATGATAATAGAAGTTCAGCTAAACCACCTGCCCAGGCAAAAGGCAAGGAAAAAAAATCACTATATTTTGAAGTTTCTATTGATAAACTGAAAATTATTTAATTCTCTTCTTCCAGATGAACTACCCAGGAACCAAGATATTTAACAAAATATAGACATAACCGTAAGTAAATAAATTGTTCAGTTAAGGGGATTAGGTTAGAATAATTTTACTAAAAATCAAGTTGATTGACTAAGAGCCTGTTTGACCTTCACAAACCTGTAAACAATGAAAGTAAGAGAAAAGTTCATGTGCGCAGGTGTTCAAGAAGAAAACCTTTTGCCTTGGATCCTTGCAGTGTTGCATACTGGGCATAGAAACTGAAGTCATCATACTCAGCCAGAGCCAAACTTTCGGGGTCACTATCAACCTGTCTTCGATATACTTTTTCTCCTCTTGATGAGTCCTTTTATCAGAGTAAAATAAGTGGACTTTTGTAGATCAATACCTCTCTGAGTGACTTGTGCATATATAAGCATTGCATCCTTGTATCTTCCTTCCGCACAAAGCTCATCAATCTGCTGTGAATAAGCGATTGAACTTGATTCTAGTTCATCAACTCTGAGTTCATGTTCCCTGTCATCCATTTGCAACCGCTGTTCAGATGGCCTTTCTCTGTCTATCATAAATTCTTCTGCCTCTTTAAGCCTTCCAGCATCAGTAAGTGCACCAACAATAGCATTATGTGTGTACTTATCACGCTGGATATTTTTCTCTTCCATTTCAGCAACAAGGCCCAGAGCATCATCAAGTCTTTGATCTTTACAAAGAGCTGTTATCAAGGTGTTATAAGTTACTACATCAGTGGTCTTCCCTTTATCTATCCACGTATTAAAGAGCTTAATAGCTTTTTCAAGCATGCCTTCCCTACTTAGTCCCCTAAGAAGAATGTTGCACGTATATACATCAGGCTTAAAAGAATTTTCAACCATTTTGTTATGAAATTGAAATGCTTTCTCAATGTTCCCCTCCCAGCAGTATCCATGAATAATAGTATTATATGTTATTTCGTCAGGAACTATACCCTTCTCCAAAAGTTCATTCAGTTTAGCAATTGCCAGCTGAGTTTTACCTGATTTACATAGCCCTCCAATTATGATGTTGTAGGTGACAATAGTGGGAATTACCTCTCTCTCTTCCATCTCATCCCAAAGCTTAAGAGCTTTTTCTGTATCTGCACATCTAAAGTAGCCAGCAATAAGAGTGCCATAACTTACTGCATCAACAAGATAACCCCTGGTAGAAGCAACAGAGAGCAACTCGTAGGCCTCATCAAGCTTCCTTTCTTGACAAAGAATGTGAAGCAATGTATTGAGAGAGAAATTATCCATTTTCAAACCTTTTTCACCTATTTGTTTCATTATCCTCAATACTTCTGGTAGATTTCCTGCTTTACAATATGCACTTATGAGAGTATTATAGGAAACACAATCTGGACATAAACCATCTTCTTCCATCTTTTGAAGTACCTCTCTAGCTTTATCCATCTTCCCTTCCTTGCAATACCCTTTAATCAATGTATTATACGTAATTTCATTACATTTGATCCCCTTCTGATTCATCTCTTCAAGCAGATCAAAGGCCTCTGAGCTTCTCTTATTATCAAGACACCCATTGATGAGGGTGTTGTAAGTTTTCACATCAGGCAACAATTTCAATCCTACCATCTCATCCCGAATCCTAATTGCATCATCAATCCTTCCTTCATTACACAGACCCCCAATCAACATATTATAAGTCCAAACATCAGGCAAAGTATTGTTCTGCGTCATCAGCTCGACAATCTGAGCAGCATCCTTCAACCACCCAATTTTACAATAACCATGTATCAAGATATTATATGTATTCCTATTCGGCACAAGACCTTTACCCTTCATATCCAACAACAAATCCCTAACCTCGTTCAACCTACCTTTCTCACACAACCCATCCAATATAGTATTATAACTCACATTATCGGGCACACATCCAAACTCACTCATTCTATCCAGCAATTGATTAGCATCCTTATACTTGTAAGCTAAACAATACACTTTAATCAAAATATTGATAGTAATTGTAGTTGGCACCAAACCAAGCTTAAGTGCGTCATTAAACAGCTCATTACATAAAAACAGAGAGTGAGTGGAAGGGTACCTAACCAAAGCAGTAATCAAAGTATTGAAAGTAATGATGTTAGGGCAAAGTCGAAGGCGCTTCATCTTCTTGAAAATCTGAAGTGCGAGATGGGGTTTTCCACATTGGCAGTAAGCACCTATAGCAGTATCCAACAATTCGGTTGAGGGTTGAGGGAAATTAGAAATGGGGTGAAGGAGATGACGATGGAGAAGATGTTGAGGGTGATCAGAAGGGATAAACGTGAGGAGAAGGGATCTTGCAACGGTGAATCTGCGATGGGACAATAGGGAGGATAAGATAGGGAGAAGAGAAGGGAAAGGGAGTGGGTGGGTGGAGAAAGAGGGTATGTGGGATTGAGACCATTGGAAGAAGGAGAAGAGAGTGGAAGGGCGAGAAGAGAGAGGGGGAGAGGAGAGAATGGAGTGAATAATGGGAGGAGTGAGGTGAGGGAGGTAGGATTGAAGAGAGCATTTGGGTAGAGATTTGGGGGAGGAAGAGAGGAGAGTGGTGATTGTTTGAACAAGTTGAGAGGGCTTCAATGGAGGATATGAAGAACTCATGGTTACACAGAGTGGCGCTGCGGGGAAGAAGGGCTTAACACAGGTTTCAGCCTACCTGTTTTAGGTGACCTGCGTTCAAGCTTTTGCTCGTGTCTTCTTTAATTTTTATCGTTTATAGTAAAAATGAGTTACTTTTTAAATGCATCCAACTATGACTTAATTTCATTAGATAAATTAAGTTAAATATTGTTAATTAGCCAGACAAACATTTACCCTTAGTGTAAATAATAAAAATAACTCATTGTGTTTAACTTTAATTTTCAAATAATATGACTTAAGAAGTTAATAAATATGTCTTAAGACGTTCGTACCATGACACAAAAAAGAAAAGTTCAACTTTTAAATATAATATATAACGTCTTAAAACTAAATTATGTTCTAGCAATTTTCACTTTATATTGTGAATATATTTGTTGTCTTGCAATTTATTTTTCAAAAAATTATTAAAGATATTATTATTATTTAAAATGGTGAAAAACATATTAAAAATCCTGATTTTTGAGGCAAAAGTTAGGAGTTTTTTGCTAAAATTATTTTGACGTGTGACTTAAACCTAAAATACATTTTTGTGTTACATAAGTGAACAAAAAAACATGTTTGCATTATCCAAAAGGTTGCAAGATTCATTCTTCTGTCTAGTTTTTAAGAAACTCACTCACCAACAAAAAAAAAGTGTCAAAGTCGAATGAATATATATGCACATGGTTAAGTTAGTCAAGTCGAGTGATTTTCCTAATTTTTTCAAATTGAGGATTTTAAATCATATTCATACAAAATACATTCAAATTCTAAACATTCTTTGTAAAAAGTATGATCAAATACAACCTCAACTTTAAAAATTTCAAATAAAGTAAATTTTTTTTTATTGCCATAACTAAACGCCTACATAATTTCACTAAATTTTCAACATTTTTGTACATTGTATAAAATGTGAATTGCATTGTATATAACGTACATACGTACTGAATATTTGATTAAATAAAATCTTTAAATAGTTGGACGTAATATTTTTTAAATGAATTTTATACATAAGCTTTTTAACCATCGAAAGCTACCGTATATATATTTCAGAACTTACATATTGTTGCAAGTCAATTTACTTGATGATGCAAAAGAAATATATAAACTAACAACACACAAAATTTAAATTCTAAAATGAAAGATTTATTTCTTATCCATATCCTTGTTATTTTTAGGTAACTTTGATCTTGTCGTTGTGGCTAAGACATGATCAAACTATTTTTTAAAAAAAATTGGTCTAATCAGTTTCTTAACCCAAAAAAAAGACCGAAGGATGATCCTTGTTATATTTTGGATAGTATAGTGATATTTTTACCCACTTAAATAACATAAAAATGTACATCATATTTAAGTCATACATAAGAGATGATCTTAGCCAAAAACTTCAAAAACGAAAGATTACTTCAAAATATGGGAAATCCTACTAATGATACGGGAAAGTGAGAAAAAAATGAAAAGAATAATTGTATAGAATGACAAACTAATAATATAAAATAAAAATAGTAGCTACCTTTTGATTTATTTGTGTTCCATAGTAAATCGTTTGTCAGTCCATCTCTCCTTCCCTCGTAGTCTCACTCACCACTCTCCCTCTCTCGCTCGCTTCCTTTGCTTGCCTCTCTCGCTTTATACAATAGAACTGTATAAATAGAGTTTCTAATTGTATAAAGCGAGAGAAAATTGTATATACACATGCAAATACATATATCTCTGTCTTATACACTTGTAATTATACAATAAAAGTACATCTCTGCCTAAGTCTCTTTTGTCTTTCTCTCTTTCTCGTTTATACAAATTCAAATTGTATATAATTTATCTCTTTCTCGTTTTATACAATTCTATTCAATTGTATATTCCCTACCCAAGTCTCTTTTGCCTTTCTCCCTTTCTCGTTCTATACAAATTCAAATTGTATATAATCGTCCTATAGACTTATAATTATACAATTCTTTTTATATACTTCGTTTTATACAATTCTCTCGCCCAAGTCTCTTTCTCATTTATACAATTCACTTCAACTGTACATGTTTAGCGAATTGTACATATATATATATTTTATAGAGCACATTTATGCAAATTTTGTTATAATATACAAATATGAATTTTATGTTTGCTATACGTGAAAGTTGCCAAAAAAAAAAAACTATTAAGTAAGGATTATTAAAATTTTGGGCTTAGTTATGGAAGGATGATGAAGTGGGCCTTAATGGGCTGGTCGCCTTTGCAGTGTTCGATCTGTAAAATTGGGAGTTTTGTTCAATTTCATCTTAACTTGGGCTTGGGCTCTCCTAGCATTGAGGTTTTTAAACTACATAAATTCCATTGGTTTAGATTTTAATTATTTTTATTTCTAATAGTTTTAAATATTACTTTCTCTACCATATTTTATATTTAGGATATATGAACTTGAATCTGTAAGATATATGTATTTATCAAATTTTAAAATTAAAATATGTATTTTATTTGTTTGAACTAATTGGTTACAATTAAATTTCTTAATATAAAGAGGAAATGAAGGAGTGTATCTATTTTAATTAATTTCATTTTATTATTATCTGAAATAATAAGTTTCGCTAATATCATTTATAATATATAAAAACATACATATCCTAGTCATGCAATTTGATTTATTTCATTTTATTACTTTTAAAATAATAAAATTTATTAATTTGATGTATCTATTATCAATATATGATGTATCCAACAAACAAAACACTTAGATACGTATCATACATGTAGATTCATATGTACCATAGAAATATCTAATATTAATTTTGTGTATTTGTCTAGTATTAATTTCATGTATCTATTTATATGATAATATTAATTTCATGTATCTATTATTAATTCGATGTATCAAGTATCAATTTCATACATTATATTCAAAAATATGTGTCTCGGATACATAACAATATTCATACTATTTTCTGAATTATGAGCCATTAAAATGGAGCAAACAATATAAAAAAACTACAATAAATTGGCTAGAAAAAATCTAAACCATTGAATCAAATACATGATACGATTGACAATAGAAAAAAACAAAGATAATCTTACTTTTTCACTTTAAATAATACCTAATTATATAGAGTTTGATATGAATTTAGCACACGCAAAAGGAAATAAAAAATGGTTAAGGAAGAAGGGATACATGTGGGAGTAGGAATGAGATATAATATTTTTTGTGACAGGGGAAGGAAACGTTTAATGAAGAAGAAGAAAAAGGGGTAATTGTGGAATATGTGAGGTATCTATTTTGGGATTGGGAAGGGAAACAATTGAAAAGAATAAATCAAAATTAATTAAAATTGGTAGTATCCAACTAATTAAGTAAATGTAATTTTATAATAATTATTCATTATCATATTTAAAGGGATTATGTATCTGATTTAATTTTTATAAATATGATATATTTTTTCAAAATGTAATATTTTTAAAAGGCCAAATACATACGCAGGTCCCTAAAGTTGTTCGCGTTTTTCTCCCAGGTACCTCAACTAACCAAGATTCCTATTAAATCCTTTAACCCCTATAATTTGATCCTTTTAAATATTTTTTGCTGATGTGGAGCCAAATTTCAATAAAATTTTTTTGGTAATTAGGCGCGTGAGATGAACCTTCCCCACGTGGAAATTTTGACCAATACAGTCCAACCAAATTACACGTCAGTGCCACATATTATGTCATCAAACCTAAAAATCAATTTTCCCCCAAATCACTTTTAACCCGTTTCTAAACGAGAAAACCCTAAGAATCTCTCATTTTCAATTACTTTTACAGCTGAAATTCTTACATTTTATAGTGATTTCGAGTGTTTTGTTGAAGGAATCATCGAAGATTGCAGACGATTTTGGAGTTCATTCGCGATTTTCGAGTTGACGAGTGTGAGGTAAGTGACGAGCATGTTGTTGTGGTTGTGTGTTTTTAATATATGTGTTTATCCTGTGTTTATTATTGATATATACTGGGTTTTAGTATCAATGTGGTTGTTGTTGTTAATATCTAGATAAAGTTAGGGTTTTTTGGTTTTTATTGTTCATAACTGTCAGAAAAATTTGGAGCCTTGTTTCAGGGAATCTTATGGACGCCATTATTATAACTCGTTTTCATCATGGTGGTAAGTTTATTCAGGACAAAACTGGAATTACTTATAAAGGGGAAACCGAGGTGGAATATGTTAATATTGACAAGGACCATTTCTCAATAATCGAGCTACTTTTTTACACTAAACAATTGGGGTATATTACTGTTGGTGGATTCTGTGTTAAAGACCCCACAAAAAATGGCTTTATTGAGGTGGACACTGATTTAACATTAGTAAATCTCATCAAAGACCTAAAAGATGGTGACTTTTTAGACATTTATGTAAAGCATGTGGTGGATGATGTAGAAGTGGTCACAACAAGTTTGCTTTGTGGGTCTGTCGTTGAAGAAGACTTAGAAGATATAAATGTGACTGCAAGTGAAGGGTTAAATCATGAGGCTGAATTTGAAAATGTTAATGTAGAAGTTGAGCCAGGAGATATATCAGATCTAGATGTGGAATGGATTGAATCAAATGAAGAAAGTAGTGATGACTCTCAAGAGGATGCTATTCCTGATGTGGATGACTCTGAGGTTGATGAAGAATTAAGATCTCTTAGAAATGAAAGGAGAAACAAAGTGAAAAAGAAAAAACCTACTCAAATTGAGGAAATAAAGCTTGGAACAGCCGGTGTTGATAGAGGCTTTGAAGACATAGGAAGGAATAAAGCTGCTAGATACACTGGAAGACTAGGGGGTGATGAGCAATATATAGATAGCTCAGAATTGGACAGTGAAGACAATAGGGATGAATTGGATTCAGAATTTGTGAAGGGTGTTGATTTACCAAGAAGAAGAAAAAGTAAAAAAGTAAGATTTGATCCTGATTGTGTTGTAGCAATTTTTGAGCTTGGTATGGTGTTTGAAAGTGCTGAACAATTTAGAAAAGCTGTTGCAGACTATTCTTGTCAATATAAAACTAGGTTAAAATTGAAGCCTAATGACAAAAAAAGAGTTAGAGTTAAATGTGAGGACAAGAAATGTAAATGGTTGTTGTTTGCTAGTATAGATAAAGATTCTGGTGATTTTGCTGTCAAAAATTATTATCCTGTGCATGTATGTCCTCAATCGACCAAGAACAAGTTGTGTACATCTAAGTTTGTTGCAGAAAAGTTCAAGGATAAAATAACCTGTCAACCATATATAAGATTATGGGAAATTCAGGAATTAGTGAGAAAAAAATTTGGGTTATATGTTGGAAGAACTGTTTGTCATAGGGCAAAACAGAGGATTATCAAGGAGTTCTTAGGTGATTGGAAGATGGAATTTTCAAGATTGTGTGATTATGCAGACATGATTAAACATACTAATCCTGGTACTTCCTGTTGGGTGAGGACAGATAGAGAGTCTCAGCCAGGAAAAACTTTGTTTGTTTACTTCTATGTTTGCTTTGATGCATTGAAGAGGGGGTGGTTGGAAGGATGCAGAAAAATTATTGGTTTTGATGGATGTTTTCTAAAGGGTTCTTGCAAGGGAGAACTGTTGGTTGCTGTTGGTAGAAATGGAAATCAACAGATGTTTCCAATCGCATGGGCTATTGTTGACACAGACACAAAACATAGTTGGAGTTTTTTTCTAAAGTACTTGATAGAAGATCTGAACTTAGGCACAGGACATGGACTGACTGTTATGTCAGATATGCAGAAGGTTAGATGGTTTTTGCATTGTATCTTGTTCTATTATTATTTTTCTTGTGTTGCTAATACTTTTTAATGTTTGTGCTACAACTGCTTACATAGGGCCTTGTACCAGCTTTATGTGAGTTGCTACCAGATAGTGAGCAGAGAAGGTGTGCTAGACATATCTGGTCCAACTGTCATCAATTATGGAGTGGTGAAGAAAGAAGGAAACAGTTCTGGAGATGTGCTAAGTCAAGTTTTGAAGTGAAATTTGAAGATGAGATGGATAAACTCAACAAATTAGGTAATAAAATTTGTGAGGACTTGTTGCATTATGAAAAAACTACTTGGTGCAAAGCATATTTTAAAGAGCATTCTAAGTGTGACATTGTTGAAAACAATATGTGTGAAACTTTTAATTCTTGGATACTAGTTGCTAGACATAAGACTATCATAACTATGCTAGAGGAGATTAGGCACAAGATAATGGACAGAAATATTGCAATGAGGCAATTTGCTGAAACTTGGATCTCAGATATCTCTCATATGGCTAGACTAGTACTAGAAGAGAACAAAGATCTTGCTAGATTTTGTGAAGTTAGATTCAATGGTGATATTAGGTATGAAATCTTAGATGGTCAATACAGACATATTGTTGATATAAGAAAGAAACATGTACATGTAGAA
The DNA here is from genome assembly GCF_036512215.1 of Solanum lycopersicum. NCBI lineage: Eukaryota > Viridiplantae > Streptophyta > Magnoliopsida > Solanales > Solanaceae > Solanum > Solanum lycopersicum. Next base: position 93,804,170 of record NC_090800.1, read on the forward strand.
CATGGCAATTGAGGGGCATACCATGTCAACATGCTGTGCTTGCATATCAGCACAAAGGCATAGAACCTGAACATGAAGTGGTACATTGGTATAGGAAAGAGACTTTTTGAAGGCTTATAATCATTTTCTACAGCCAATACCAAACATGAAAATGTGGCCTCACACTAGCGGTGTAGTGATTGAACCTCCTGAACCAAAAGTCATGCCTGGTAGGCCACCAAAGTGCAGAAGAAAGGCAAAGAATGAGCCTAGAAAAAAGTATGGAAAGTTATCCAAAAGAGGAGTAAAAATGACATGTTCACTGTGTCATCAAGTAGGCCATAACAAAAATCTTGTCCAACATTGGTAAGTTATTATTCTCTTCTAATACATTTACAATAAGTTTCAATTATTTACAATAATCAATTATTATTACTGTATTAATAGGCTGAAATGGGACAAACTGGAGGCTACCCAAACAGGAAACCAAGCTCAAGCCAACCATCACTGTCTAGCCAACCATCAAGCTCAAGCCAGCCACCATTGTCTAGCCAACCATCAAGCTCAAGCCAGCCACCACTTTTTAGTCAACCATCAAGCTCAAGCCAGCCACCACTTTTTAGTAGACTATCAAGCTCAAGTCAGTCACCAGTATTCAATCATCAAGGCAATTCTATGTGTTTTGATTCTTCAGCTGTTAGAAGAGAGTAACAACCTGCTAAAAGCAGAGGCACATGCATAGGTAGAGGCACTGGGAGAGACATTGGGAGAGGTACTGACAGAGGAATTGGTAGAGACACTGGGAGAGGTACTGGCACTGCCAGTGAAATTGGAAGAGGCAGTGTTTTCAACATTGGAGGTGTATCAAGTCAGCAACCTGATCAACCAAGGGCTGTGGAAGCTTCAATATCAACAGGAAGACAAAAAAGGACCAAGACTATAGGATTTGGCATCTATACAAATGCAAGTGGTAGTCAAACCTTTAATGTAAGTGTATACATAATTTTGTTCATTTCTTACTCTACTATATAAAGTCTCATTTGAAGATATTTCCATGCAGCCTGGTACTTCAGGAGAAAAAGTTATCAATTCGAGAGTTTATAAGGATGCATCTCCAACAAATATTGATATTGGTTATAAGCCTCGAGGACTCAAGTGGAATGGTGGAGATGTTGTCACTGGTTCACAGTTGCAATGTATCATTCAGTCAAGGAAAAACAAGCGTGGAACATCTAGTGCACCAAAGAATGCCTAATTTATGTATTTATGTAGACTAGTCACTTTTTGGTTGTGTAATTAGCAGCAGAAATTTGTATTGACTGCTTTAAAACTTGGAGCTCACTAGAGCAAATTAATGGCATGAATGATCAATTTTAACTGCTTTTGAGACACAAATTATCTTCATTCCTTCAATTAGATCATTATAATAAAAACACAAGGCATTTACAGTAGAAAAATCGATCTAAATTGTCCAAAAAGAACACTAGAATCTACCATACATACTTTTATGAAGGAATCTAATAGAAGACAAATGAATCAACTAAGATTATTTTTTACACAAATCCAAGTAGCCAATATCACCCCTACGATGATGCATATTATCCATACTTTTCTTGATCGATTCCTCTCCAATTCATATGTTTTGACTCTTTTCAACAAACCCCATATCACCCTTCTAGCTTGAACAGGCATTTCATCATCATACCATCGAAAATATCCACATCCACCTCGTGCCTACAAAATTAAAGAAAAAAATTGAATTATAAATAAGGTGATTCTTTACTATATTGGACAAAAAAAATGAATTTGATTTACCTTTGAAGTTTTGCAACAAAGGAACCTACGTCCAGGATTGGATTGCGTCCATGAGGTCTTCATTTCCACAACGTTCCCACATTGACATAGTACTTTCGCAGTTGAAGAAAAAGAAATCGATGAAGAAGATAAATTCGACATTGGAACTTAATGATTAAGAAGAAATCAATGAAAAAGAGATATAAGAGGAGAAATAATGATGAAGAGAAACAAAAGAGGAGAAATAAGGGATGAAGAGAAACAAAAGAGGAGAAATAATGGAAGAATGGGAGAAATTAGGGTTAAAAGGGGGAAGAAGATCGTTGGTGGGTGGTTGAAGATCCACATCAGCACTTTTAAAGCGTCGGCACGCACTTACAGGACGTGAGATCACGTTTGGCTCCACATCAGCCAAAAATATTTAAAAGGGTCAAATTATAGGGGTTAAAGGATTTAATAGGAATCTTGGTTAGTTGAGGTACCTGGGAGAAAAGCGCGAACAACTTTAGGGACCTGCGTATGTATTTGGCCTTTTTAAAATATAGATAAAATATGTATACGTGATAGTTAAGTATGGATTAAGACTGGTCAACGGACCGGAACCGATTCACCGGACCGAAATGAACCGATACCGGACCGGACCGAAACCCGTTGACCGGTATGTTGACCGGTACCGGGATGAACCGGACTGGAATTACTGGGATGATTCATCGGTTCCGTCCCGTTCCACTATATACCGGGATGGAACCGGAATGAACCGGAACGGACCGGGGTGGAACAGGACGGAATTAACGGGACGATATTTTTTGAAATTACGAAAATATAATTATTTTTTTTATTTTTTAAGTATAAATTAATAGTTTTTAAATTTTTACTATAACTTTTACCTAAGTTTATTTTAAAGATATTTTATTAATTTTTTTGTTGTTGTTAAGTTTGCAAGTAAAGTCTACTAAAGTTTTCAAAATTGAAATCTTTTGAAGTTTATACTTTATAAGTTATTACTTATATTCGTTAATATTTATTTTATAAGTTATATTTATAACTTGTATCTTGTAAATATTAAATAAATAAAATTTGTAATTTTAAAAAAATTAAATTAAATATAAATTATATAAAATATAAAAAAATTAATATATATTAAATAAACCGGACCGGAACCGAACCGGACCGGAACGCAACCGGAATGAACCGGGATGAATCGGTACCGGTACACCGGTACGAAATCACGATTCCGTCCCGTTCCGTGTACCGATTCAGACTATCCCGTCCCGTCCCTTAGGCGACCGAAACGGGACGAACCGGAATGGTACCGGAGCGGTACCGATACGTCCCGTTCCGTTGACCAGTCTAAATATTGATAGATAGGTAGTTTTTTCTTGATGTTATTGATTAAAGCCCAATAACAAATCCTTTCATTTTCAACTTGTAAGGTATTTAACAAAAGAAGCAAATTAATCATGAAATTTCCTTTTTAATTGTCCTCAATTATTTTGATATACAATTAGCCACACACAGTATAGATCTAATTTGTATCACTAGTCTTTTTATTTATTTATTTTTTAAAAAAAAAGTTGACTGAAAAAGGTACACTAAACGGATGTTTTAGCTTGCAAATTGCAACCATCCCTAGCATTTCATTAATTGTCCAACTTCAACAGGCATGGATTTTCCAACTAATAAATAAAAAAATTATATTATTATTTTATTATTGTTGTTGTCTAGTCTTCAACGAGATAATGCTAAATATATTTAACACAACCCAAGTAGAGTCAATAATTGATTAGATAAATAGAGTTATTTGATTTATTATTTTTATTGTTTATTTTTTTGTGGAAGGGTCCAAAAATAAATGAGGAATAAAGAAATACTGAAAAATACTAATATTGGTGGAATTTTTAAATGCCACTACAGCCAAGTAAGACCTCAATAATTAAAACAGTTTTGATCTTTATTTCATAGAAAATAATTAACTAGAGGGTGGAGCAGGATTTTAATTTATGACATGTGAATAAACAATTTGTACACGTTAAATAAACAAAAAATAAATATAAATATAAATTTGAGTTAAAGCTATCGAATTTTGTTAAACATATGACAGAGCTATAACTTAATGGGAAAATTATATATAATAGCAAACTAATAACCTAAAATAAATGGAGTAGCTAGGGTTTGATTTAGTTGTGCTCCATAGCAAACGTTTGCAGAAAATTGTCAGGCGCCTCTCTTCTAAATATCTCGTTCGCCACTCTCCTCCAATCTCTCGCTCGCTTCCTCACTTTTTATACAAACACAAGTGGATAAATTTTTTTTCTAATTGTATAAAGCAGAGAAAATTGTATAAGTATATATATTTTTGTTCCCCTCTCTCCCCTTTTCCAGATCTCATTCACCACCCTCGCTTTTCTCACTTACAGAAACAGAAGCGAAACTTATTAATTGCGTTTCTGCTTGTATAAAGCGTGAGAAAATTGCATATACACATGCAAATACATATATTTTCGTCCTATACACTTATAATTTTACGATAAAAATACTCCCGTGCCCAGTTTCTTTTTGCCTTTCTCTCTTTCTCGTTTTCTACAATTTTCAAATTGTATCTAACTTCTCTCTTTCTCGTTTTATACATTTTGATTCAATTGTATATTCCCTGTCAAGTCTCTTTTGTCTTTCTCTCTTTCTCATTTTATACAAATTCAAATTGTATATAATCGTTCTATACACTTATAAGTATACAATTCGTTTTATACAGTTTTTTGCCCAAGTGTCTTTTTCTTTCTTGTTTTATACACTTCGCTTTATACAATTTGCTTCAACTGTATATGTATAGCGAATTATACAGTTTCCATGTTTGCTATGGAGCGTAATTATGTAAACTTTGTTATAGTATACAAATATAAATTTTTTATTTGCTATGTGTGGAAGTTGCCCCAACTTAATTCTTACATTTATCATACACTTGTTAGTTGTTATACATTGAATATACGCCAATGATCGGTACAAATAATGTAATTCTTTATTATTATTATTATTTTTAAAGATAAGAGTTTCTTAATAATTATAATAAGGAGAGTGTTAAAATGTGGGCCGATCCATAAAGGATGAAAGGAGAAATGGAGTTACGGCTCAACAGTTTCCGCAAATGGGCCAATCTTTCTTTAATTGGTATTGATATCTATAGTCATCAGGTGGCCCTTTTTATTTATTTTTTCTTCTCTTTTTCTATAATATAAATATAATATAATATATTATAATATAATATAATATCTTACCAAATTCTTCCTTCACCTGCCATATTTATGCTATGGATACAGCCTACCGATTGAATAATAAATCTAGTTAGTTATCAATTAAATTGAAAAACAGCCAATGAATATATATATATATATGATCTTCTATACAATGTGTATGATTATGTATATATAATCTATATATATCAAACACTAAATACATCCAGTGATTTATGTGAAGATCACTTTCAATTATAGCCGATTTAGGATATATTTCTTCAATAGACTTAATAAAAATCTAGTTAAAAAATGGACCAAACAAATATAGTTGATACACATGACATATAGTTGCAGACTCACGTCCACTGACTATTTGTTGACCTTATTTTTGCGAATTAATTACTGCCGTAAAATTTTAAATATCATGAGATAATATCGTAGAGTTGAAACGTAAATAGATAACAAATTCTTCTTTAAGACGATATCAGAATGCCTAATTAGAGGGATTCTTACGTATCTCTATAGCCAACAACAAGATAATTACAAAACAAAAATATCTTATATATATATTTATATATATATATATATATAAAGAGTGTATAACCATGTATATAATGTACAACTATGAATCAAACATGTATATAAACCCATATATGTTATTTAATATACTAATATGTATATATTGTAGAAGTTCATTTTTTTTTAATCTCAATCAATTTAAATCTCCTTGAAATATTCATAAATTTTAGATACAAATACCTGCCAATTTTTAGTTTTTTTTATTAGATTATTCAGTCGAAAAGATAATGTAAATTGATAATTGAAAAATGTATCTACTGATTGCTTCAAAGAATTCTCAAGGTCAATGTTGTAATATGATATGGATTAGATTGTGGTAGTTTGGACTTTTGGTGATTTTGATTTCATATCAACGATTTAAATTTTTTTATTATCACCGTAAACTCTTGCATGTTTCACTATTTAGTATTTCAACGCCAAACTAAAATAATTTATTTTATTTTAAAAAAAGACATATATGAGAGTGAAGAGAATTAATAACAAGTTTATGATATATCTTATTCAAGTAGTTGAAGATCGTTATACATTATGTTTATTTGTTTTTTTAAAAAAGTAGATATATTTACTTTTAATTAATAATAATGACATTAGGAGGTCAAATTTTTTATTCGTTTCTTTCAACCACATGACATTTTTTAAAGAGATAAAATTTTATTTTTTTAATATTATAAAAGTAATAAATGAAATAAATAAATATATTTTTATTATAATAAATAAATAAAATTAAATATAAGAGTAATACAGTAATTTCAACAATAACTAAAGATATAAAATTTTACTCATAAAACGCGTTCACTGATAGAGTTATATATCTTATATTCTCTTCTCTTTTATTTATGTATTTGAAAAGCATTTTTTTAAATTTTAAATAACATGACATTTTAATAATATCATAAAAGTAATGAATGAAATAAATAATATATATTTAAAATAGTGGACAAACAAAATAAGACTAAGGGGTAATATAATAATTTCAATAATAAATAAAAAAATACAGAATTTTACTCATAAAAGACAATTGTTAATAGCGTTTTAGTCTTATATTCCCACCTTTTCTATTTAGATATTATTTAGGTTTTTGAGAAGCGTTTTTTCAAGTTTTCAACAAATGACGTTTTCTAAAAAATAACATATTTATATTTTCTTGATATATAAAAGATATAAATGAAATAAATAAATATGTTTTTAAAATAATGGACATACAAAATTAAACGAAAGGAGTAATATAGTAATTTCAATAATAAATTAAAAAGACACAGACGCATTCGTTGATAGAGTTTTATTCCTAATATTCTCTGCTCTTCTATTTATGTTTCTGAGAAGCGTTTTTTCAAGTTTCCAACGACACGATGTTTTGTAAAAGATAAAATATTTATATTTTCTTGATATATTAAAGATATAAATGAAATAAATAAATATATTTTTAAAATAATGGACAAATAAAATTAAAGTGAAGAGGTAATATAATAATTTCAACAATAAATAAGAAGACACATAATTTTACTCATAAAACGCATTCGCGGTAGCATTTTATTCCTTATATTCTAACCTCTTCTATTTAGGTATTTGAGAAGCGTTTTTTTTCAAGTTTTTCAATGACATGACATATTTTTTAAATAAAAGATATTTATCTTTTGTGATATTATAAAGTTAATAAATGTAATAAATAAATATATATTTTTAAAATAATAGACAGATAAAATTAAACGAAATTGATGATATAATAATTCAACATTGAATAAAAAAACACATAATTTTACTCATAAAACAATTTCGACTTTACATCAACGATTTAAATTAAGGATTTGAATTTCAGCATAAACTCTCTTGTATGTTTCACTATTTAGTATTTCCGCATCAAATTCAAATAATTTATTTAATTTTAAATTTAGGCCGACCTTACGTAGAATTGACTTAGGTAGAAGTTAGGAAATAAACTTCAATTCCTCATTTATCTTATTACTCAAGTGGGAGAAAAAGAAAAATGTGGAAGAATGAAAATAATATTAATTAACAAAAAAAAAAAGTCACGATGTAAGTATCACTTGTATTTTAATCTAAAAAAAGAATTGACTTTGAATAAAAGCTACTCTTTGGATTTTACAAGTTGCAAGTTGCAACACATCACTAGCATCTCATTAATTGATTGCGTTTCAATTTCCACACGCATGTTGTCTGCATGAGTTCCAAGTTTCAACTATGAAATCAGTCATTATATATGTTGTACTATTAAAATAAAAGAAGGTCGTCTAAATATTGTGTGTAATATTATTATTATCTTGTATGAGATAATTATATCAAATATTTAAACACAACCTAAGTAGAATCAATAATCGATTAGAGAAATGGAGTTATTTTGTTTACTTTTCCCTTTATTTTATTTTATATAGCGCTCAATTTCAAAAACAGCGAGAAGTAAAGAAATATCTATAAAATATTAATATCAGTGAGATTTTACCGAAGAAAATGATATAAATAGTCTTTTAATTATAGAAGTAGGTCTAAAATGGTTCCTTATTAAAAAATTTAGTCCTTTAATTGTTTAAAATTTTATCAATTTTGATCTCTTAATTATACACTTATCGATTTTAATTCCTTAACCATAAATTTATCGATTTAGTTCTTTAAGTATTTAAGAACTTATCAAGTTTGATCTTTGTCCACTTTTAAATATAAATAGCTTAGACTTACATTTACGAAAATCTTTATGAGATTAAATTTTTAACTCATTTTAAAGTTATTTCTCTTGGTGTGTTTGGTACGGGGGAAAATGTTTCCATTGAATTTTTTTTCCTACGAAATGTTTTCCTGGAAAACAAGTAGATTTTGGACTTTTTTTTTCATGTTTGGTTGGTGAGTAGACAGTATTTTCTGGAAATGAGTTTGTATTTGATTTATGAATAAAAAATATTTTTGAGAGACATTTTTTATTTTTACTAGAGTAAAAAATAATTTATGAAATTAAAAATATTTTTTATAATCAAAATTATTATTTTTTTGGGGTGGGGGTTGGGGTGAAGTAGGGTAGTGGGCGGGGGAGCGGGGAGGGGGGAGGAGGGAAAAAATAAAAATTTAAAGTTGATAGTATTTCTAGAAAAACAAAATTAATTTTTTTGAGGGGTTGGGGTTGGGAGTTTAAAAATAAAAAATTTAAAGGTGAAAATATTTTTAAAAAGCAAAATTAATATTTTGGGGAGAGGGTGGGGTTGGGGGGCTGGCGGGGGGTCAGGTTTGGGATGAAAAAATAAAATTTTGAAAGTGAAAATATTATTTTAAAATTGATTTTTTTTTTCTCAAAAAAAAGTATAGTTTGAAATTGGAGGAGAGTTTTGAAAAATATTTTCCTTAATTTTTGAAGGAAGTCATTTTCCTTGATTTTGAGAAAAATAAACTGATTTGGAAAATATTTCCAAAACTTTTGTCCCAACCAAAAAATGAAAAAAATTAAAAAACATTTTCCAATTTTTCTTCATACTAAACACTCTCTCTATCTCATTCATTTTTCTTCAATATATTTTTATAAAAAAAAATAATAACACAGCGATTCAAAATAAAACTAATGAAGAAAGAACGTCCTAATTTTATTCATTTAGATGTTTGAGGCAAAACGATTGAATTTTATTTTAATCTATAAAAACAAATTAAAATTTGGCAAATCACTTTTTTTTTCTAACCGTCAAAAGAAAAAAAGGGGTAAAAATGCTAATAATAATAGCGTTAGATGGTGGGGCAATCTATTAAATGAAGAAGGAAGAAAGTTGGTAGCAACCACTAGTAGTGGGGATAAGAGTGATCTTACTAACAAAAAATGGTCCATTTAACTTTAATGTAGTTGGCCTTAATTTGTATGACATGTATATCAGGTGGCCCTTTTTTTTAAAAAAAAAATTATTCTATTTTCGATGTATTTTACAAAAGTCTTCTTAACTTCTTCATCTGTCATATTTATGCTATAGGCCCATCTACGATATTATCTTCTACATGAACTTAATATTACTTGCAATTAAATCTAGTTGATAGTAGACATGATATAGAGTAGACAATTCGATGTTTGAATATACATCACTTCATATATTCATATAGACTTGCTCTAATTTAGATTCGAGTTATGTAAGATTTTATTAAAATTTAAACCGGACACATTTAATTAAAGGTGAGAAGATTATATATATCTCATTGTGACTCTTATTAATGCATATTTTGCTTAGATATTTAAATTAAAAAATGTCAAATAAATTAAAACGAAAAAAATAATTAAAATTGATCGATTCTTCAACCAAAATCTGACACCAAAATATCTAGAAATACATATATCTAACTTCCTCCTCATTTATTAGCCAAAAATTTTCTCAGAATTTAATTGTTTTCGTACCCTTTTGTCCTTCGGCTCATGTTACGTTTCTTGTGTTTGGTTATTGCAAACTTGGTTGTTGTTACTATTATTTTAAAAAAGAAATCCATATTATTTGTAATTTCTTGTGTAATTTAATATTTTTCTTTTTTATTGCCTCTTTTTCAAGCGTTGCTTGAGCCAATACTTTTTTAAAAATAATCATTTATTTTTATGAGACGGCGATAAGATATTCGTACACTCTACTCTTTTTGAATCTTATTTATAAAACTTATTATTATTGTTTTTGGTAATGCCCACCAATGCTAATGTCGTTTATTCTATTATAAATTTTAATGACATTCGAGTATATTGTCATCGTTGGCATATAACGTGTCCGTAATGTACAATCTTATTTTGTATTCTTCTTATACTTGGTATGATTGAAAAATAAAAAATATATAACTGCGATTTCAAATATAAATAAAATCCATAGAATATTTTTACTTGTTTGAAGAGTTCTCACGCTTTAAAATAAATGCATGTCATAATTAATAATTATAGTAAAGCATATTAATTATGTGGTTCTTTTTAATTACATGATTTAAGTTATATAAATTAATATTATATACGTACAACATAATTATATATACATCGTATATGTTATTTTTATACCGTTGTGATTGATCTTGTTTAAAACTTAAACTCTTTCTCTTTTTTCGGTAACAAGGGGGAAAGTTCATTTAATTATTATTGAATAGAAATTACGTATAATAGGTGCAACCACTAATGGCCTAACCTAAATTGCATTTAGGAAAGATAATTTATGAGAGGCTTTAAAAAAAAAAAGTATGACTATTACCTACTTGTTTGGTTTTTGTGAATTCAAGGATTAAAACAAATCTTAATTATGGCCAAATACGTTATTTATCATGGCTAATATTTGTCCTTTAGTTTAAACCACACATTTCTTGGAATTAGTTGGACCAATGTGTCCAAGTTAGGTATCTTTTTAAGGAATGAATTAAAGTTGGCCTAATTAATCATAATATTAACATTTGTGATTATGATTAGTTGGTTTCCCATACTTTATTTTTGCAACATGAGATATTCTGCTTAAGAGCATAATGTCTGCTTAATTACCACTTTCTGATTAACTTTAATTTTCTCCCACCATCTTCTAATTACTATGTAATATAGGCATATAAAGATCCTTGTTATAAATATAAAAATGTTTTTTTAATGGTAGATTGACTTTGATTAATAATGACATTTAGAGGTCAATATTTTATTCTTTTTCTTAGTTTAAAATTATCTCAATTAAGACAAGAGTAGTGACTTAGCTAGAAATCCAATAATAAAAGTATATTATGGTAGAAGGTAGTGGTTCTCCATCACCAAGAAAATAAGAAATAATATATGCCTACTACTAGTCAAAAGAAAATCTATTATTAATATTTTATAGTACCTTAAATAGAAATATTAGCATCACTAACAAATGGCAAAGTGGCCAAATATTCTGAACCAAGAAATTTAAAATAAAAGATAAGAAAGGAAGTGGACTCTTAGGTTATTTTTTTTAAGTAAAAAAGTACTTTACTCACCAAACCAAATCAACATCAATAATCAATTAAGTATTTGTTTCTAGAAGGAAGAAGGTAAGATAGGTGAAGTATTCTTTTTCTATAATTTTCAAAATTGACTTATATTCCTATTTAATCAGAATTGAATCTACTTACACTAATTAACAGTACAAAATTAATTAGCTATAACATGATCAATATAATCAACACGTTATAATAAAGAGTTTAACGTTATTTTCCAGACTACGAGTTATGAACCATTACAAGTAAATACAGCAACTTACATAACTATATTGTATAATTATATAATATAGACAAAACTTAATACACGTATACAAGTTATTTATTTACAAGCGGTGAAATAATGCTTTAACATATAAAAATCAGTATCTTTTTTATTTAACTCTGTAATAAAAGAAAATAATTAAATAACGAATCTAATCAATTATGCAACAACTTTATGTCTCACTCCACATAAATAGTTGCAACAACTTTTTATCTTTTTCTTCCCTGGACCAAAATTAGTTACTATTTCCATGGTGGGGCATATATATTTTTTAAAATAAATAACTTGTTTAGTAGTGAAAAATGCTCCAAGTATATATAAATCAAAAGAAGGTAGAAATACTTCAATTTTTTAAAAATTATTACTTATAATGCTCTACTTCATTAATATAAGCTTCAAACTCATAAGTTAAAATACATTATATTTAATATATACATCAAATGTGTTAATCCTTCTTATGTTTTATTTTATTTGACTTTATTAAAGTACGAGAATTAAAATTCGAATATAGAATCTTTCATATTTTTAAAATAATAAATAGATAGTTAAAAATAATATAAAAATACTGTAAATTAAACAGATTAATAATTTTAAATATTTTAAACAAATTAATGAAAGAAATATATTTAACCGTCCATAATGTGACGCTTTGACATTTGACGAGAACTAGGATGGGCTTATGGAGCAGTAGTGGGCCAGCGTTTATGGGCTGGACCTACTATGGGCCCGCCGCCACAGCCGCCAACAACCAACCTAAAAAGGGGATACGAGTTGGTTGCCATCCTTTAAATGCCCACAGCTTCTACTTATATTTACAGTTGTACCACTACTTAAGTCATTTCACCCTATTACCCCTTATCAATGATTGCACGTTAGAGAGAAATTATTTGAGCGAATAGTCAAAGATCGTAATTTGAAGTTTTAAATGTAGCATTATACTAAGTACTTTTAAATAAGACCAAAAATATATTCATCCTATATTAACAATATGAAAATGATAAATAAAAATATCCTGGTGTTATTTTATGTGATTGTGCTTAAGTTATAGAAGTGAAATGTCAATTTGACATATATATAAATACATATATGATGATAAGAAATAAAGAAAATGTTAATCTAATCTATATTTCAATATAAATAAATGATAGAAAGAGAAAAATAGTAAATGATAATGATGAAAAGTTATTGAAAAATGTCAATGTGCCATATATTCCATATAACTACTTTATTTTGATGTTTTATGGACTTTTTTCTTGAAAGAAAAAAGTGGAAGTTAAAGAATATAATGACATCTAATATTTTCGCATGATTAATAAACCAAAACAATGGTAGTTTTTTTTGGATCCACTTTTAAATGTATCATTTTAATAAGATAAATTAAGAAGAAAATAAGTGTTACATTCTAAAGCAAGAATTCATAAATTTATCAAAAGTTTCTCTTAAACTATTTTTCATTTTGAGAGAGATAAAAGATAATATCGTAAAATAATCTCTCGTTTTAGTTAGTTTTACGCTTAACATTTTAATCAATTATATTATTTGTTAATTTATAAAATCAAAAAAGACTTAGTTATTTTTTTTCCCCTCATGTTATCCTTACAATTAATTTTTCTTTTGAAAAGGTAAAGTAAATTAGTAAAATTACCCATACTATTTATATATATTTAAAGGAAGTAAAAGAAAAAATTAAACACCTAATATAATTTTTACTTATCTCAATGAACGTGCTGAATTCTTAAACTAGGAAAATGATATATAAAATTACAATAAATAAGTAAACAGAAGATAATAATAATAATAATAATAATAATAATAATAATAATAACAATTACTATATAGGAATTCCATTAAGCTAAAAGTTCAAAACTTTAGTTGTTATATGATATTTTTTTCAAGATTTTGGAAGTTGTGAAGATACACAATGATATCAAATACCTAATTATGTTGAATAAAAGGAAATATATATTGAATAATTTTTTCTATCCATTTTAAATATATCCTCTAGTTTAAGTTTAAAATAAATATCTCGTCAAAAAACAAAAAGTCATAAATTTAGTCAAATTATTTTTACAACAATCATTCATTATGAGGAGATAAGAGAGAATATAGTCAAATAATCGATCCAACAACATTAATTACCTATTTATGTTGTTGGGTAAATAATTTGCTAATCATAGTTTAACTAAAGACCATTAAACCAATTTTTAATGTATTTCTTATATTATTGATTGACCCGTATGTGCTTTGTTTTGTTTTCTAATAAATTATAAGGAATTTTTGTTACAAATAATCATAACTTTTACTCCTCATAAATATAAATATATATACAACATATTTGACCTTTGAAAAATGTGATTTTTTTCCCCTCATTTGTCTCCTTTGGGGGGTGTCTTTTTGTAGGAAGCTTCGAAAAGAACGAAGAAATATTTAGTCCATATATATTATGTACTCCATTAAACATACTTACATCGCATGCATTTTGAATTGTGGAAATTTAAGACATCCTTCCTTATCACAACCCACCTACTCCTGAATTCGAACATCTATCGTAATTATTAATTTATTATTTATAATTGTCGACAAATAAAGCTTATATTTGTGTTAAATAATTTATTTGATATGTATAAATAGTATATTTAGAATCCAGTAAAACAAAATTAATATAATGAATAATCCATGCACAAAAAATCTTGTCTCCATTAGCATTATGAAGACGTTTTTTTTAAAAAAAAAAAAAAATCGAAGACGGTTTTTCCTGAAATAATTATTAGAAAAATAAAATATTGATATGGGAGAACGATAGACGTTGTTGCAAAATGGAAGGCAAAGATTGGATTATAGAGTGGGCTTTTTGGGTCCACTTATATATTTTTACAAGAGGAGACGGGGTAGTTATGCATGTGACATTGTGACGTTGGAATTTTGACTTTTAAAATAATAAAAATGTGGCAAAGGAAAAATAGGAGGCCATTGGGAGAAAGAGTGAGGGAAGATGCAATAATTAAATTGGTAGGGGTGGTAAGTAGTAAAAATCGATATTCGATATATGTATTTAAAGATAGATTAATTAAGATTCACATCTTATAGAATTTATTTTTAGGGAATTAATATTTTTTAATAAAAATATTTTTACTTTCAGTCATAAAATTTTCATTTCTTTAAATAATTTTTTTTTTAATTATCTTAATATAACTTATAATATTAAAGAGTTTGTGAAGAGGAAAATATTGTGCGTATAAATTATAATATATGTATTTGGAAGGGGAAAAAATATCTAATGGAAGCTTCTATTGTCTACCTAACACATGTCAACATAATAAAAATAAAATATAGAGGAAGAAAGAGGATGGTAGTTAGGTTTAAAAGTGACCTCTTTTGGTTGTGCGAAGAGACATTTTAATTTATTTAATTGCTTTATTTTGGTATTCCTCCTACTTTTCTATAGGAATATGATATATTGAGGTAATTATAGTATATGTTTTCTCGATTAGATTTGTCACACATGTCTTAGATTGCGTTTTGAGGGGGATCTTGTTTATATTTTCTTGCTTTTTGAAACATTTTGAGAAATTATTAGCTACTTGATAATCATTTTATGTTTGAATATCACATATAAGTTGAAATATGGTCGGTAATCTTTTTAATTAGTTTTAGTGACTTTCATCTCAAATGATTTTGAAAACATTTCAAAGGTTTATGTAGAAAGTAGAGACATGATTTAAATTAAGCTCCAATACGTAAACTATTTAGGTCCTTGTAATAATATGTTTTTAACATTTAATTAATTAAATAAGTATCTTTTTAGAAGATATATCATACTAAAAGTTTTTTTTTATCAACGAATTACTCTTAAATATAAAATAACAATAGATAAAAATTTAATTAGTGTTGATCGATTTAAAACTTTTAATGTATAGTGATTTTAATTTCTTTAATATGATAAGTTTACGTTTGTAAAGTAGAAAACAAGGTACTTTTTATATTAAAAATTAAATCTCATGCTAACAAACTCTTATAAGAAAATTTCACATTACAAAATCTTAGGTTAATTAAGAAGAAGATGAACCTAGCTATCATTTGCACCTAATTGACAAAAACTAACAATGACTTTTACTTTACATTGTCTTATTCAAGTTTGTATAAAATATTTCACTATAAAAAGCGGCCGTCTGATAATAATTTTCACTACAAAATTGTGAAAAAGATAGATTTTGACATGTAAAACATCTTTAGATAATTTTGAATGTCATGCTGAAGTTTAATCTTTATCCTAATTTTTTATTTTTTAATTCCTGTGTCTAAAGTGCCTTGGGGTGATTTTTTATTTTTTTTTAAAAAAAACTTGACTCACATAATTATTTCCCAACATCTTATCCTTCTAATGTTGAAATTTCTCTAAACAGTATAAAAAGTAAATATTCTTAATTAGTCATTTTCCTAGAAAATTTGCACATTGTATATAAATTTTGACTCTATCGTGAATATTCAGAGTACTTTGATTAATTTTTTTCTTTTGGTCAGTAGTAGAAAATGAAACTTATTGATAGTTGGAAAAAGATTTTCCCAAATAATTAAAACTAATAGAATTAGGTTGTTAGTTATTTACATTTTAAGCTATACTTTCGACACTTCTACTAAATTCAATAAAAATATTCAAATACTTTTACTCTTTATAATCGTATATAATTGCAAATGACATACATATGTTATTGGTATTCAAAATTTACTAATCTAATTAATTTAAATTCATAATGTATAAAATTCACTAAAATATAAGCTCACAACAAATAATAACCAAAATGTTGAAATTTTGGAGGTTAAACACAAAGCTTATATACTAAATTTGTCTTTTATTCTAAAGAAGAAATGTTTCTTATCAAGATTTCTTCTATTTTCAAAATTCAAATTCAAAACTTAAATTAAATTGAACATGAAAGAAATAATATATATATATATATAAAAGGATTGATAGTGACAAGAAATGTAAATCTTGGCGTGGGGGAATGGTTGGTTAGGTCACGTCTAGTATATATAGCCACAATAATTGTTAGGTTGGTGGAAGCTACAATCGTTAATATGGATATATCTTATTGTTTGTTAGTTCTTTCACTCATTTTTTAATATTAGTTTTTCAGACACTTTTTTTTTCTTTTTTATATAATGCAATTATTATTATTGTTATTTTTCAAATTATTATTATTATTATTATGGAAGAGATAGGTAACCAACCGGTTCTTTTCTTCTCATCCTCTCACTGCTTATCCATTCTCCTCCTACCATTTACCCCACAATATTCACTCACATATATTCCTAATTATGATTCAAACTCCTACTTCTGATAATAATTCTTTACTCTATATAGGTAAAAAAAAATCTAACAATAATAACATACTATAATTCTACTTATAAAATTTGAAGAAGGTAAATATAACGCAAATTTTATCTCTAATATTTCGTGAAAATAGAGATATTTCAAATAGACGATTCTCACCAAGTAAAAAAGGAAAAAGCTTAGCAGGAAAGAATATTTAACTTATATATATTAACCATTTTCAAAAATTAGACACCTGACAAATAAATTGTTATGAGTAATTGCTTGGAGTTATTTTTGTATAGTATGATAGTATATAAATTCTTTAATATCATGAGAGTATAATTTTTTTTTTAAGGTTATTCATTACATCTTTTTTTTAAAATCAGATATTCATTACACTTTGATTGAATGATAGCAAAAATTGATTTATATAATATGATATTACTATACAAAAGTTAAACTCAAAACTCTAAAGGAACAGGCATAGAGAAGTATAACGACATACCTACTAATTAGCAAATTGCTCCAATATTATTTGGTGGAGATTAAGGAATGCCAAAATAATCGAGTAATTAACATTGTCGCAGCAAAATGACATAAGGTACACTATAACACTCTTTTCAACTTAATATAATATATCGTATATAGTAATACTTGAAATTTTACAAATAAGAGAAAATTCGAAAGAACTTAAACTAATAGGAATATCTTTCTCGATTCTCTCTTCTTGTTTTTTTAACCCAAATACACGAGGGAAAAAAAGATTTATAATAAAAATTCACTTAGTTTCTAAAGTTCTATAGTCCAAAACACCATTACTCTTTAATCCTAAAAAGTTATAACTTGCAATATTATTTTTACTGCAATTGCAATCTTTACTATTTTGTATACCCAAACTGCATGCAAAACACCTTGAGGGGCTATGTTGGTAATTTTGTAGAGAAGGAGGGCTAATTCTGAGCTCAAGATTTAAATCAGGACACTGTTCTCGAAATGGACTGCTACTAATAATTTCATCTTCTAATTGACTCAACCCAGATTCAGCTTTGACATTTATCATCTTATTATGATCTTCTTCAATATCTTTAGTTTTATGATCTCCACCTGCAAATGAAATTGTTGTGACTTTTTGCGTTGTACCAGGCTCGTTAACAGGCCTGTGTGTCGTTGGATCAATGCCCCGACTCAAAAGCTTCCTTCTTATGTGCGTATTCCAGTAATTTTTTATCTCATTATCTGTTCTTCCTGGTAATCTTCCGGCTATAAGTGACCATCTGAAAAAAGTGAAGAAGAAGGTTAGTTCAGAATTGAACTTCAGTAACGAAACACATGAACAACAAAAAAAATCTCTAATTTCTTAATTAGTTTTATTGAAATTTCTAATACGTACTTGTTACCAAGGAGGCTATGGAGTTTGATAATGAGTTCATCTTCTTCTTCAGTAAAATTACCGCGTTTAAGGTCCGGTCTCAAGTAATTAATCCATCGGAGACGGCAACTTTTACCGCATCGGAGAAGTCCGGCAGCTTTAGGAAGGGATCTCCAGCAACCTTCGCCGTGAGTTTTAATATAAGAAATAAGTCGTTCATCTTCTTCTTTAGTCCAAGCTCCTTTATTTGTATGTGCTTTTTCACAACACGGTGATCTTCCCATTGATTCAAATTATTTAGCTATGGAGAAATTAATTAAAGCCGGCACTTGAGGTGGGATTTTATAAGCTTTTGACTCCATGAAGAAGATGGACCCCACGGGGGAGTGGGGCAGTGACCTTATGCTTCTAGATGCGAGTTGGTAAGACAGGTTAGAGGAGAGTGGCTGGTACCCATTCTTTTTCTTTTTTTTTAATCATATCTAACTTATTATTATTTTCATCGTTTTAATTTATTTGTTTTATTTTAATTTAATAAATTTAGTGATTAAATTCACAATTAATTCTCCTTGTATTTTATGTTTATATATATTAGTGTAAAAAGTTAAAAATAAAAAGTTGCGATAATTTTATTTGAGAAAAAGGTATGATATACCCTTTAACTTTGTCATTTGAAGCTGATATACCCCTCGTTATGAAAGTGACTCATATATGCCCTTACCGTTGTACAAACGGCTCACATATACCCCTGCCGTTATAAAATGGCTTAAATATACCCTTCATTTAACGGAAGTTAAAAAAAATAGTTTAAATTTATTTTTATTACTTTTATTTTTTTAAAAAATTATTTATAGGTATATATGATTCTTCTATCAAAGTTCAAGGTATATTTTAATTTTTTTAATACATAAATTATTTTTTGACTTCTTTTATTATAATTATTTGAGTTTCTTATTCTTATTTTATTTTTTTCTTTCATTCCTTTGTTTAAAGAAAAAAAATTTAAACTATTTTTTTGTCTATATTGCAATTTAACTTTTGTATTCGAAGAAAAAAATTTGGTCATCTACAATAAGTTTTAAAAGAATATTAGTGAAACATAAATAAATTTGATTATCAAAATAATAATTCTAAATTAGTCATTGAAACAAAATAAAAGTCAAAAAAATATGTTTGATGAGGATTAAATTTACTCATATGGAATTATATATTATAAAAAAAAGAAAGTTAGATTAAAATTATCTTTTTTTTTCATTTCAGTTAAAGGAAAGGGATATATGTGAGTCACGTGTTTATAAGTTGGGGTATATATGAGCCACTTTCATAACAAAAGGTATATCAACTCGAAAAAACAAAGTTGAGGATATATCATACCCTTTTTCTATTTTCTTTTAACAGAATAAGAAAATGGAGTAGAAGTGACATTGATTAACTAATTATAATTAAAGGTAAACTTTAGGTAGGTGCAAAATGAGGTATTAAAGATCCAGTAAATTTTGGACAAAATGAGTGTATGATCTGTTCTCTTTTTTTATTTTATTTATTTTTTATTTATAAGTTCTGTTTGTGATCGACTAAACTCTGAACCACATCTTAAAATAATAATAATAATAATAATTTGGCTAACTATTCAAATCTCCCCTAACCATAGGACGACATGTACCAGACACTTTTCTTGCAAATTACTAATTTAAAACTAATAATAACAATATTATTATCATTGTGCTCTTGTTTGAACTAACAACTTCATTAGATTAAATTTGTGTTGTTCTACATTAGATTCATACCCTAAAACTTTATCAAATGACAGATAATTTGTCCTAACAACTCGTCAAAGTTTAACCATTTTTGTGAATATATTCATATCATATATCATATATGTATGGATCAAAGTTATATTTAAAGATTGTTTACATATTAATAAGTTTGAACGTCCGATAGAAACTTAATTACTTTTTATGTGTCAATGTTATATTGCACTTCCATTTTTAGTATACCCAAATACACATAGAAAAGAATTAATTTAAAAATACTTAATTTATATTCTTAACAGGATAATTTCTAATTACTTCTTTTATTTTTTATATTTTATTTTCTTAGATGCACATACTTATAAAATATTATTTTAGACAATAAAAATTAAAAGTCTTATTTCTTTTAAATTTTTTGTGTTCAGTCAAATAATATTACACGATTTGAGAATAGGATAGAATATTAAGTAATGAAGTACTATTTTCACTAGGTTATGAATTAATATACTTATCCTCAATTCTTAGAATTAATTAATTAGAATATAATTCATTTTCCGGATTTCTAATAATTATAAAAAAATGCAAAAAATAAATTATACTTGCAGAGAAAATTGACCGAGTATTTTTGTCGTTTTTTTAAAAAGGATTTTGCTTAGTTGTAGTGGGCGTTTGGTGAAGAAGTTGTTTACAGTCCTTTAGGCTTACATATTCTTGCTACTAGTACAAGCAATTAACTAATATTAATTAATTAGATAAAGAGTTTAATTTATCTTTATTGTAAGTATCGATGAAATAAAAGATTTTCTTATCGTTAATAAAAAAAAAATTGTATTATAAAATACTTTTTTTTATTTATTTTTATTGAATTAGTCCACTAACAAATGCATGAAGGAAAAGATTCTTACTGAAATAGTGACAAACTTCTTATTTTTTTTTCATATGAGAACATCACTGTCGATCAATCAAAATATTAATAAAAATAATCACCAAAATACTCTAGCAATTTATTTTAATAGTGTACATCCAACATGCAAGAAAAGGGGGTTGAGTACATTGTTAGGGTTTCTAGAAGAAATGGAAGTTGGAGAATAATGAAAGGAAAAAAGAGAAGCATAGGAAATTAGGAAGAAAAAAATGGAGGTGGGGTGTGATTGTTGTTGTATATGGGCTTTGGTTCACCTTCCACTTCTCTATTTTTGTTTTTCATTATTAGAGAAATAGAGAGAGAGGGGGCAAATATATTTTTACAAGAATTATGTTTCAAGTTAATTTAGGCAAAAAAGTTGGAGATGGTAAGGTTGATTCACCTTTATGTTCCTCTTCTTGCTACATATGATTACCTACTTCTTTTAGTTGTCTATACAAGATATTTTATAAGCCGTATCAATATTTAAATAAATAAATATAGTTACTATTATAACAAATAAGTAGTTGTTATAAAGAAAGTTCAGAATATAAGAAGAAAGAGAAGAAGACAAGAGAGATAGATAGAAGAAGGGAAATTTTCTTCTAATTCAAGTGTATTCAAGTCTCATATGTATATATTACAATAGTGAATGAACAACCCTATTTATAGAGTGAGAAATCACTCCAAAGGTTACCATATTAAGTATCATAATAAATAGATACATTCTTATCCAAAAAGGTTCATGTCACCTAGTGAATATGAATGGTTGTTCATGTACCAACCTTATGGACTATCCACTTAATTCAATGTATTTATAACACTCCCCCTTGGATGTCCATAGATAATGTGCCTCGTTAAAACCTTACTAGGAAAAACCCTGTGGGAAAAAATTCTAGTGAAGGAAAAAGAGTACACATATCTTTTGATACGCACCATTTGTTGCCTCATTAAAAACCTTGCCAGGAAAACCCAGTGAGAAAAAACCTCGATCAAGGGAAAAAGAGTGCAACGCGTATTGTACTCCCCCTGATTAAAACATCACTTGATTTCTTGTGATGATGTCTCCAATCTTTGTACATTGTGGTTGGTATATTCTTTTTTTAAAGAAAAACCACACATTTCTTGAATATGGTGTGTCATTTATCTCAACCAGACGCGCTTTTGACTTGCTTCATAAAGGACTTTTATTTCTGCAGAGCAACATTTGCTTCATTGATCCCCAGGATATTATTGTGCCTCCACATGCAAACACATAGCGTGATTGAGATAGAACTTTATGCGGATCAGATAAATATTCTGCATCTGCGTAACCAATCAATTTTGTTTTGGATTCCTCGGAATAGAATAAGCCCATAACTATGGTCCTTTGAGGATATTCAATCATGTGTTCAACACCATTTCAACGTCCTTTATCGGGGAGAAACTGAATCTTGCCAGTAAATTTACTGCAAAACAAATATCTAGTCAAATATTGTTAGTAAGATGCACTAGTGCCCTGATTGCACCAAGATAGAGTTTCATCACCAAGAAACTCTTATCCTTCTTTTGAGATCAAACTGAATCATCATTTATGTCAAGTGATCTCATAATCATTGGGGTACTCAATGAATGCGATATATCCACATAAAATTGCATCAAAATTTTTCAATGTATGTGCTGTTGTCTGTTAGACAAATATTTTATTTGTCAAATTAACAATCTGTAGGTCAAGACAAAATTTTGTCTTACCAAAACCTTTTCATAAAAATACAAGGATAATTAGGGTCATTCTTTTGTACTCTTTTTCTTCCTTGACTATTTCAATCCATATAAGGATTCTTGAAGCTTTATTGGATAAGTTTCTTTCAAACCTTTATATGCTTCAGACACCTGGATTGTTTCAAGGATTTTCATATAACCTTCATTACAATTTTTCATTACATGCATTCAAGTTTTTCATATGTTGCCAGATCAAAACAAACCTCATTGCATCCACCAAAGGAGAAAACATCTCCAATAATGCCAGGATTTTTGCGATAAACCTTTATGCCCCAAGGCACAAACCGTATTTGATATCTTACGGTTATACTATCGCATAATAATTTATTTGTACCCCACTGACATTATACCTTGATTTATGGACTACCAGTCCAAAATGTCACTTTTCTAAGTGAAACAAAATATACTTGAATTGTACATTTTACTTGGCCAACCATTTATCTGTTCACACTATATGACAGATTTGAATTCAAGATCCTCATCACAATTTATATCATTGAGCGCTACCTCATATCAAAGATATCGTCGACGGTTATTTGATATCGATTCCAACAGGACATAACTTATCGAGATCTCTTCATTTTTTATTATTTCAGGTACCTGAACCTTTTTCAAGATTTTATGAAGTATTATGTCAATGTGCTCTTTTATAGCACTTGCTTCATTATCATGACCGTATTTATCATTTGCTCCTTCCTTCTTTAAGAAATTTTATATTTGGAATCAATTGGTCTATTACGCTTTCGGCGTATCATAGACTCTGTCCTTCAAGGACTTCATATTGGAGCATTTGCAGCTGAATTATATCATAGGGTCAGTGCATTCATCTGGCAACTGATTTGCAACATTATGCAACTGAATTATCCCTTGAACTTTAAGTTCACATATTTATTTAACGAGGATCTAGATAATTCATAATTAACCTCACACATAATTTTCAGTTGTCAATCATCTCTCCCCCTAATGTTAGAAAATCTAACATTCATTCCAACATTATTTGGAAGTTCATCTTTCAGACTAACATTCACTGCTACCACATTCATATGATTGAATGGAGCAAGTTAACAGGCGGATTTCAGAGTTATTACATGTTGCTACCATATTCTTTTCAAGGAATGAAGCAAATTCAATAGAACGAATTTCAAGACTTTTCATCAAAGCCTAGTCATCATTATATCATCATTATGGTGCATTGACTCAAACTCAATGTCTTATCCATATAAGGCGTTTTACGCCATAATTCTATGGGACTTGAACTCAATCACGGTGCATCTAATCTCAAATTGATGTCTTACCCTTTTGGTGCGATAGAACTTGAATCTATCGTCTTATCCTCAAATATTTTTATTATGATGCATCCGGACTTTTACCTGATGTCTTACCCTTAACCAACGGTATAATAAATCGAAGTACAACATGACTCATCCTTTGAGTCTTTCAAAACAATCAAAATAACATTCAAATTCATGCTATTAAAATTTTATACCTTCTTCTATTTAAGAAATTTTGTATAGCATGTCATATTCAACCAATAGTAGTATATGTCTTCGGTTCCTGATAATTGTTAGTGACTGAATATTATTTTTATTCTAAATCATAAAAATATTCTAGAAAATACATACCTGATTTTATGCATATAATACCTTGATTCTCATAACGAGATCAACCAAAACATGAGTTAAAGAAAAAGTAAAACTCAATCTTACTTGGCTAGAGACTCGTGCTGATAACGTGTTATAAAGAAAGCTCAGAATATAAGAAGAAAGAGAAGAAGACAAGAGAGATAGATAGAAGAAGGGAAATTTTCTTCTTATTCAAGTGTATTCAAGTCTCATATGTATATATTACAATAGTGAATGAACAACCCTATTTATAGAGTGAGAAATCACTCCAAAGGTTACCATATTAAGTATCATAATAAATAGATACATTCTTATCCAAAAAGGTTCATGTCACCTAGTGAATATGAATGGTTGTTCATGTACCAACCTTATGGACTATCCACTTAATTCAATGTATTTATAACAGTAGTGATATTATTTCTAGTTCTTATCTATAATAATAATTCAATGTACCAAAATATTTTTTAATTTTGTGATCTTAAATATGTCATGTGAAAAGTTTCAGTTAAAGTGTTATCAAAAATGAAAAGTGATCATTCTTTTGAAACAAATTAAAAAATAAACAAGATCATTTTTTTTTAAAACGAAAAAAGTATAACTTATTATTTGATTCCATTTTAACCTAACTTACTTTGACAAAAATATATTTTTTGAATCATAACATATTTATTAATTTCATCAACTTTAAACCGCTACAATTAATAATTTGCCACACCCTATATATCTATTACCTCCAATTTGCATATTCAAATGTTACATTTAGTTTGAATATTTACCCACCACCAAAAAAAACCCTTTTTTCTCCTTGAAAACAACTAGTATGATAACAACTTGTGCCTATAATTCACGATACTTAACCCCTAGTTTTATCAACTTGGGTTTGATGACTTAAAAGGAGAGTTGTCCACTTGTGTAATTTCATGTGTGTGTTTTACCTACCTTTTGTCAACTTTTTTGTATCCCCATGTCCTTGTGTCACGTCCAAAAAACTCTAAAATTATGATGTTGAACTATGGCACGGTTTTAATTTGGATTTTATTGCCACACGTACTTCTTCATTTTATTATATATCTAATAATAAGCTTATCCATTATCTTCTCCAACATGTTTGGCTTCCATCTTAATATTATTACCACCACTAAAGTGCTTTAATATCAAACTCCATCCTTATCTTTAGTCCTCCAAGTTAGAATTGAATATTTATATATCTTTGTTTATTCATATAAATATTTTAATATTGATAATAGAATTCATAGTTAAATATTTATAACTGAATTTTTTTTTATATAATAAAGGAAAGTTATTGCGTTTGTGAGAACTCGTAACTAACACAGTTGGAGACCTGAGAGGAGTTCAATTGAATCTGAAAAATATTTTATACGTGCAAATTGGAAAAAAGAGAAATTGAAGCTCTTAGTATTCTTACCCCTTTCCTCTTGAAATATAATGTCTATTTAGAAGTTCAATAAAAAGTAATACTATGAGTTGTACAATTTTACACTTCCAATGATATGAGTTTAGTTCAAAATGAAAAGAAAATGGGCTGTATGCTATCACGCGCCAAAGAGAAGTAAATTAGGGATAAATTAGTAGTTTTTTTTTGATAAATTGAACTTAATACGTCGTTCATGAGCAAAATACACCTCTAAATTCTCATCAGATTTAGTGGTGTTTCTAACTCTTCTCTCAGTTTTTTATTAAGAGTCTCATGTTCCTACAAGAATTAGAGACCACTTGTTATGTCATAGGGTAGATTGAGAGTATATTTAAATTTAGTTAAAAATCAAGTAGAATGGTATTTCTAAGATTGTCATCAATAATTTGGGGGATGAAGCTAATAATTTGTACCAAGTTGATGAGTGTTTTCAATACTTTTCTACGTTAAAATACAATAACATTAACAACACATACGATGTAATTGTATGAGCAGAATTTGAAAAAGGTGATGTACACACAATCTTAACCATATTTTATGAAAATAGATTCCTAAGAGACATATCGTGTACAAAAGAAATTATGTTGTTAGCGTATGAGTGTCAAAAAAGAACCCAAACATTGGTAACCCGCCCAGAATTTTAAGGGTTGAACTCAAGATAATTTAAATTAGGTTCAATCACAACTTATTCAAGCTTAACCCATTTGAAGAGAATTCTCAATTGATCCAATTTCAACCTGTATTAAAACTTTTTATTAAGATATATTCCTATATTGAAGATATAAATTATATCTATTTAACCTCTTTTAATATTTATCTATCCATTTGTTACTTTTTTTAACAAAAAGTTCTTGAACGGAAATTTAAATTGGGATTATAAAAGTTAAATATTAGTATGTTAAATTATTGAGATTAATCGGATTAAATTGGACTGGTTAAGACCCAACCTATTATTTAACCCAACATATTTGAGCCCAAAGTAAGCTTAAACAAGTGAAAACTCAACTCGCCTATTTGACACCCCTATGATACGATAGCGTATGCAAATTATATTATAAAGTGACAATGAAAGGGTTGGTAACGGGCATAAGTGATATTATGGGAACAAATAAGGTCGTGGATATCAATCATGTGCTTAGGTATAGAGAACAAGACTCGTGGGGTCTCTCTTAAAACACCATTGTTTACCCTCTATCTCTCTTCCCATGTGATTTCCTTGCCTTTGTCATTTTTGGTCTATCACACATTTTGGTAAAATCATATAAAGGAATTTATGTAATCGGTTCCAAATATATTAAGCTAAAGAACTTGGCATAGTAACTAATAAAAAAAAGAATATGTGGCATTTCGTACATAATAATAAGTAAAAAATTATTAAAAAAACTATAATTTTTAACGAAAAGAAAAATAAAGAAAAAGGAGAACTCTTCTTTCCATCAATATTGTTGTATTTTTTTTTTTCAATCATCGATTCAAATTCTCATATTATTATTTTTTATTCTTCTATATTGTGAGATTTTCAGATTTTGGAGTTTTTAACAATTTGAAAAATAATAATCATATTCATATTAATCTTGCAGAAAAAAAAATAAAGTTTCACCGGAATTATTTTTAACGCATTTAATTTTAGTTTTTAATAATATTGATAATAATGAATTGCCACTGATAAAAATAAAAATTAAGAAGGGTATGAGAAGGGAAGAGGGGGGGGGGGGGATTTTAAAAATAATATGATATTGAAAAGTTTTAATTAGGAATAATACCGTCAATAATTTAACTAGCAAATATAATTTTTCGTTTCAGCAAAAAATGAAAAGAAAAAGTACAACCAAAATGAAGTGCAAGAAATTTTTAAGATGGAGGGAAGAAGATAGCTCATTCTCGATTTCCTGAATTTTTTGTGAAATTTGAAAAATCCTTTCTGAAACTGCAAGAGCTGCCATAATAATAATTTTTGAGATTTTTTTTTAGTTATTTAGTTAACGTATGTAGGTGTGAAAAAGTAACAAATTATCCAAAATTAAAAAAATAAAATAGGAATCTATCAACGCACTCAACAGCA
Source organism: Solanum lycopersicum (assembly GCF_036512215.1). Taxonomy (NCBI): domain Eukaryota; kingdom Viridiplantae; phylum Streptophyta; class Magnoliopsida; order Solanales; family Solanaceae; genus Solanum; species Solanum lycopersicum. The sequence continues at coordinate 93,832,169 of NC_090800.1, forward strand.
GTGAGCTACATTTATTGGACAACTTTTAAATATAGTAAATATAAAATTTATATTTATATGTTATAGCAAGCTCTCCATAGCAAACATATATATATATATATATATATATAAAAATATTCGCTATATATATAAAATTGCGAATTGTATAATTATAGGTGTATAAGACGATTATATACATATAAGTTTGTATAAAACGAGAAAGATAGAAAGACAAAAGAGACTTGGGTAGGGAATATACAATTGACTCGAATTGTATAAAACGAGAAAGTGAGAAATTATGTACAATTTGAATTTGTATAAAACGAGAAAGAAAGAAAGACAAAAAAGACTTGAGTAGGGAAGTACTTTTATTGTATAACTATAAGTGTATAAGACGGAGATGTATGTATTTGCATGTGTATATACGATTTTCTCTCATTTATTCAATTAGAAACACAATTTATACAATTCTATTGTAAAAAGCGAGAGAGGCGAGCGAGAGAGGGAGAGTCACGAGCGAGAATATGAGGGAGAGTAGCTATTATATTTATGTTATATTATTAGTTTCTAATTCTATACAATTATTCCAAATTTATTTTGCCACACAAAAACTTTGTGTTTAATATGTATATGTTTTGAACAATTTAAGTGTTCAATAGGTACAAGTTCTAGTTGACGTATCTAAGTTAATTATATGAACAACTTTAAGGGATTACCTATGACTTAAACCTTTTTCATGTATTGAAAAAAATAATATAAAAAGTAGATGTTTATATAATAAAAATTACTTCAAGTTTTAAAATATTCAAGAAATCAAACGGAAACAGAAAAATTCTTACAATTTCATTTTTATATAATAATAATATTCTCTTTACAATTTTGTCCACCATAAATATTGCTTTTAAAGTTAATAAATCGTAAACTATAAAACTATTTTATATAACTTTTTTGTTTAAAAAAAAAACTATTTTATATTGTTATTTTCTTTTTAAAAATTGTATTTATTATTTAAATTAAAAATTTAGGAGTAATGTGAAAACATTTTTAACCTAAAAGTAATAAGTATTTGTCATTTCTACGCCCATATTTAAGACTTACTCCAATCACCTACGTTCAGTTTATAGATCTAGGGTTTGCTTTTTCAGTGTTGAGATTGATAATGGTAAAAAAAAGTAAGAGTGGGATTATTATTTATTATCAATGATAGGAAGGACTATTAATTTTTTTTTTGTTGTTTAATGATACTTTACCTGTTGATAACTACTTTAATTCGATGTGTCTACTACTTTAAAGTTGGTAAAAAGGCCTTTCAATTCGAGTACATATATACAATCTATAAATTTACATCCTTGGAAGATACATGACCATGCAGAGAAGGAAACTGCTAAATTACAGAGAACGAAATGCAAAATATATACTACAGATTCTAAAACAAAACAACTAATTTCTTCTTAATTATCCAAAATATACATCTATCCATTTTAATAGTCGAAACTGAAATAACGAATAAGGCATGTACAAGATTGAATTTCAATTAACTTGAGTCACATTGTGCCTCACAATAGCGAATTATAAAGTTTTTATGGCTATCTACGCTTGTGAGACCGTTGTCTTTTTTTTGTTGAATTATTTTGAATAAAATATAATTTACTGAGAACGTAGTTTTGTAAAAGCGTATTATTTTGGTGAATTCACGATTTTAATAATGGCCTACTTTGGTTATATACTCGAGTTAAAAATCACTTACTATGTCATGTGGTAGAAGAATATTTTTTAAGACTATTAATAATTTGGGAACGAAACTAAAAATTTGCACCAAGTTAATACAGGTGTTTTCAATACTTCTCTATGGCAAATATAAATATAGTAACAACACATCCAACGTAAGTGTAACAGTAAAATTTGGAAAAGGTGATTCTTGGTTAATGAGAAAACATGAAGCTTGTAGTTTTGATGGATGACAAAGAATTGAAGTTTTTTTGAAAATCTGTTAACTAGAGTGTTTGATGCATTTGAAGTACCATTGGGAGAAGGCAGGATTTTAACTTGTGCAGATATGTTCACTCAAACCATTCTTGCTGATTGTGGCATTCCCATGGAGTCGGAGCAGGTTGCAACTGCGTCTCCACGTACATCTGGTCATGTCGCTCAGTTACTCAGGGAACTTAAAGTAGCTGAAGAAAAGTATGCCACTCTTGAGTCAGAAAATCAAAAGTTACGTGCTGAACTTGACACTTCAAATGCTAAAATTCACAGGTTGAAGGATCAGTTAGTGCAGCAGCAACTTGCTAACAATGCAAGAGTTGACAGAGTTCTGGATATGCTGGCTTCTGCTTCAACTAAGCCTGGTCAACCTTCACATTGAAAAAACATCTTGTTTGAACCTGGTTCTCTTAGTTGTTTAAACTTATTATGCTCAACTGGCTGGGCTTATATTGTTGCTATGGATGTTGATTGGGTTTGTTTAGCCGCTGTTGGATTCTTTTTGATTTGTCAAAAGGGGGAAAGTATTTGCGCATGCATCACACAGAAAGATTTGTTTGTCTTCATCAAAAAGGGAAAATATGATAGAATCGATAATTCATGTTTTGATGATAGACAAGAAGCACAAATAATCAATAGCAAATGTACGCAGCAAAAGAAGCCAAGATCGAGTAAAATGGGTCAGCCAAGTAATCAAGAAAATAGAGTTATTTGTCAAAGCCAAAAATAATATATTAAAGGTATAAGTTGATACAAATAAGGAAAACCTTAAATATATTATTAAGGAAGAAAGTTGTATATAATAAGGATTGCACTTTAAAAGGGAATTCTTGTTTAATAATAACTTCCTTACCTTATCTGATAAGGACCGAAGACAAAAGGAACTCTATAAGAAGAAGAAGACGCGTATGAAGAATACGACGACTTCACGCAGAGAACAAGGGAGAATTATTCATCAAATTGAAGTCTTCAAGGTTGATAGGATTACTACGTAGAAGGTTTTATCGTGTAGAACTATTTGTCTTGTTTTTGTTCTTAATTGTAGTTTACAGTTTATTGTACAAAGGGTGGGTTTGGCTCTTTGTAGGGTTGAGTGTTAGTAAGAGTTGTAACAAAAGGTGGGTTTGGCCTTTTGGAGAGATCGATTGGAGTCAATCGAGGTAGTAGTAGAGATAAGACTTTTGATTATTGAGTTGTAATCACAAAATCTTATAGTTGAATTAATAAAACGAGGTTTTTCCTTCCTTGAGTGAGGAAGGTTTTTAATTCAATAAGTGTTTGTGTCTTTACTCTGTTTTTACTTAAAAGCAACTTACACGAACCTGGTTCGTGTTCTGGGGTAAGGTTTCTTCAGTGATGTATACACAATCTCAATCATAATTAATGAAAATAGAGAAACTATTTCTAAGAGATAGAAAAGAAATTATGTTGTTAGCGTATACAAATTAAAGTGATAACGAAGGGAAATGGTTGATAATGGGCATCGGTGATATTATGGGAACAATAAGGTGAGAGGCTGGCTCGTGGATATCAATCATGTGCTTAGGTATAGAGAACAAAGACTCGTGGGGTCTCTCTTAAAACACCAGCTCTAGTTCTCTTCCCATGTGATTTCCTTGCCTGTCATTTTTGGTCTTCCCAACATTTGGTGGATAAAGATTCACTAATTGCTTACACTAATATTCTTTTAAATAAATACTGTTTGTTTATAAATGATCTATTAACAGTTCGTTGCTTTCCTCAGTAATGTTAAAAGGGTTTGAATAGGGTAAAATCATATATAAGAATATACATAATCGGTTCCAAATATATTAAGCTAAAGAAGTATACTAATAATTAATAGTTAATTTAGTGATGGATAATTTGTGGTATTTAACTAATGAAAGAAAATCCAGTCATAGTTTGATGACTTATCTTCAATAAGAGATATTAGACTTTAGCTAGTAGTAATCAGTCGGGAGAGAGCAAAGTATAGCACGCTGTCATAGTCACGAGTTTGATTATATAGTTAACAAGGTTGAAAGAAAAGCACACAAACTTCAAAACAAACCTTTAGGCAGTGAAATAAATATAAACCAGATTGACTCTGCCAACAGGAAAATCAAAGTTGTGGCGTTTTTCTCTGCTTTCGTGTTGAACAAAAACACATAGTAGTTAAGAGTCTCTTTCGTAGCAAAGGCACGGGGTAGGCGCATTCATGCACCGTAACCATAAATGATGGGACTGAAAAATGCTATGCTTATTTGTGGACAATAAATGACAATGTTAGGCAAAATAAGAAGATATGCCGCTAAATAATACGCAAATGGAACAAAGGGTCAATAATGCTCTATCTGATCTGACCAACCTTTCTATGTCAAATTCCTAACGCAAAAATCATCTGATACGATAGCCAACGCAGATAGAAATCAAAACCCTTCCAAAAGTATGGGTATCAAATATAAACACGGGTACAACCAATTCGTTACTATATTTTTGTATAGTCGACATTACATGTTTTTATTTGGGGGAAGAGAATAGGTACGCTTAATCAATAACGGGTACGAGATTGGTGAATAATATGCAAGTAAGAATGCAACCAGTCCTGCTGCAATTTACTTCATCCTTTTCCGCACTTCATACCAATAACTCAGCGCCACCACTGCAGCAGCCACAACAACACCTACAGCACTCTGTGCTAAAATAGTACCATCCCTCACCGTAGCCTTGGAACCAGAACTTGGGGTAAACCCTAGCTCAGACAGCTTCTTGTGTGATATGGCGTAATCCCTAAAGAAGGCATCTTCATCCTGCAATATTTAGTAAATATGACATTAATTCATACCAACAAGCAAATTTATATGGCTCGTACAGAGCAAACAGCATTGGTAATATCAAGCAAACAGCATGTGAAAAAGGGATTTTTGTATGATCACATTGATTCAGAGACTTGCCTCACAAATAAAAATGGCCCAATTAGCCATTACACAATATATTTGCAAAATGTCCAGCCAATAATTCTGACACACAAAAAATACCTTGAAATGTATAGAACAGATGTTATCTAGGTCATACTTTTTTTGAGAACTAGGTCATACTTAATGTCGAAGGTCCCTTTGAGAATGAAAAAGTAGGTCTCAATTAAGCTGTCAATCCTATTCTATCAGTACTATTTCCCACACAATACAGCCTGTTAAAGACCTTTTGTATTCCACATGTCCTTTGGTTCCTACTGCTAGAACCACTACTGTGAAGTCGTAATCATTCTCATAAAAATACAGAACAGTAGTCATTATAATTGGAATAGCACCCAAAGCAAGAATGCAGGAAATTAAAATCAGCACACAGTTTCTATAACACAACTACAACAACATACCCCAAATCCCACGAGGTAGGGTCCTACACAGACCTTACTACAACCTCGTGGAGGTGGAGAGGGTGTTCCCAAAGAAAGTTTCTAACTAACACTGAAGGTTATAATTGTGGAACAAAGACTAATGACTCATATCTGTTTAAATGAATTTTCTCTCACATACTCCCCTCTACAAATTGCAACTAGACTCGCAAGATTAAAAACTAGAAAAACATCCTGTTTCATCTTGCGTTATTCTAAGTATGAACTGTTAGCAAACTCAAAGTTGTCATAACTTGAACTAGAAATAACCAAAATTTCATTCATCCTTTAACTAACTTCTACCTTAGCATACAGCTCAACATAATGTCTGAACTCAGGATCATCCAATAAAGCAATGTCTGTGGGAAGTTTCAGTAATCCCTCGCTTTCCCCCTTAAGCAGCTCCCTGGATTCAAAAAATCAATAATAATTAGTGACCAACCTAGAAGATATACTTTATTACTGCCCTTCCTCAAAAAGAAAAAGGCTATGGAGTCCATTTCAAAGAAAAGGCCATAAGTATCCAACAACTAGCTTATATGCCCATATTTCTTACACAAAATATGAATTGTCAAATTTCAGTGGCTCCTTTGTCCATGGACCATCAAAGCCTGATCTCTCTGGATGTGCCCTTCCCTGCAGACATATCAAATGAACTAATTGTCTAGTGCTCTGAATGTGTGTTTGGATTTCATCACTACAACATGTTACTTGTGGTTCTTAGTACAAGAGAAGAAGAAGATAAAAATTTGAGAACTAATCTACAACTATGGGAAGAGAAGGCAACTTACTAGTGTATGACCCCCTGATAGAGCCACTATATCTTTGTCAGACAAACCCATCCTATAAAATACGTCTTTAAGATGCGGCACACCTACCATCAATCACAAAAGAATCGGAGAAGATCAACCTTCTACAAGTTAAACAACTGAATCTTGTTGACAAAACACTGCAAACAGAAGAATTGACTCTTACAAACTATGAGCCAAAAGGTGAACCTCTAAGCACGAATAATGATTTATTTAGATATGAACACTTACTTTTCAACATAAAAAATTTCAAGAGAAACATCATTGAAAGCTGAAATAACTACAATCATCATAAGGTGATGACGGCTAAGCCAAAGCAGACTAATCATAGGAATTATGAATTGTTTTGCCAGCTCATACTCAACATCTCCACTTCCAATCTTATAAATATAGCAGTACGACATTGTGACATCCTCATATCTTCAACCCAACAATTAACCGAACAGCAATGCATTAAGACCTTCAATATTGGACTTGTTAGAGATAAATTTTTCAGGAGTCATTAAAATGTTCATTTATGCACACAAGTGTCAAATGTAGGGAGTATGCGCATAGACTGACAAGCACTAGGTAAAACAGGACTTGTCAGACAGGAATGCCACCTTCAACTTTTTTTTTTGGATGAGATCAACAGAAATAAAAGTTCCTTATTTCAGGTTTAGCTAAATTCCAATTCGACGCTGGGATTAATCAAATACACCACCCACCACGTCCATAACGAACTAAGCCATGTCATCCTTTCTGATATTCTTTTTTGTAGACTTTTATAAGTTGTTACCCCTTTAGAATACTACCGTTCAACTAGAAACCCCAACAAGACACTAATTCTTTATTTTTCCACTCCTCAACACCTTACCCTTAGGATGCACTCCATGCCTTGTCTAGTTCATCTTCCACTTACGTTTGGTTGTGGATTTATATGTTGTCTCATCTAAAGGTTTTGAGATAGCCATCATGATTTACTAATACAAATATCCTAGAAAACACTTGCAGTTATATGCGTGCTAATTAGTAGGTGTCATATTCCCACTGAGGAAAAAAGATTTTGCAGGCCACATGATAACCTATACAGAGAAGAAAATCAGTTCGTGAAACCTTGTTTAGCATCTGGTAACCGCCCTTCCTTTGGAGAAACACTGGAATCCTGAGGAAAAATACAGAGGTATAAAAGCATTAGCACTTCACTATTAAGTGGTTGGTAAAGAAGTAACAAAAGGTAAAAGCTTTGTTACCTTCCTACCAGGGACAAATTCAATAGTCGGACCACCAGTCACCTCAACTGCAACAACACCTGCAAGCTAAACATGGAACAGATTTTTGATAAGAATACCACTTCCCTCAACTAATGTGTGCATTAACAGATGATAATAAAAACATAGCACCAACAATTGAAATGTGACAGAATATAATAAATTTCAGTTATTAAGTAAAAGATCCAGGATCCTCATTCAGGATATATTATCGCTACAACGTCTAACCCCAAAAGAAAAAAGCGCTTGCACAAATGAAAGGTGCATTTTCATCATTCCATATGAATTTGTCTTTGACTTTCATGTGCCATGTCAGCAAGACGTCACCTGTCAGGTGTCAGACTGTCATTTATATGTTATAACTTACAAACACTCGGTAAATTGTCATGGCCAACAGAACGGGAAGCAACACTATTAAAACTTAAATAGAACGTTTCACATTCAATTTCGTTCATTCTTTCTCCACATATTGGATAAGTTGAGGGTAGGCAAGATCTGTAGTCCTTGTAGCATGGATTCCATTTACTCTAATTAAGTAGGTCAAACGAAGAGAATCATCTAGAAGTAAACTTCTCCAACAAATCTCATTTGAAATCTGAACTTACAAGAAGAACAATTTCCACTCTATAATGCTGATCTACAATACCGGAGTATCGCCTCAATCTTTATCACTTGAGCCACTCATTCACTTAAAGATATGATCAAGTTGATGATCATCCTTTCTAAGCAATATGAAAACAAAGAAAAAACATTTCTAGAAATAGAACAATGGAGTCACCTGGTATAGATCTGCATACGTAATCTTTGGATGTTTAGACTTAACTGCTTCTGCAAGGAGAAACGTAACATGTTAAAAATCGTAACGATAAAGTCATTCACAATTTTAAGGAGAAGTCTGCATCAAACAGTGCTTTCTGGGGAGACTTGCACAAGTTAACATTCAAGTTTGCGACATTGCACGACACTCTGTTTAACGAATGAATGGGAATACATTTTTTATTTTTAAAATAGTTAAAATTAAACAATTGGCTGCTTTTCACTAAGGATAGTTTTGGTGAGACTCCCTGAAGCACATCACATTATCAGTAACAACCCATAGATTTCATCAGTGCTTTTAGGGTGGGGTGACCGTCCAACTCTCATCCTATCCATCCTTTAAAGCCTAGCTAATCGGGTGAAATATTTGTAAATATTCAACGTCACTCCCCTCATAGCAGTTTCACCAAGTACAGAATCTAATAGTTTGAAGTTTATGGCTATAATAGAAAGTAGATATCAACAGTTTTATTTGCAACACTGACTTTTGATAACTTTTCACCTTGCTAAACTTCTTTTGAATTAAGAAATCTATAATTAAGCTAGTACTCAGTGTAAATTCCACAAATCAAATAAAGAATTATACTGGTTGAGTCTATACGGAAAGGATTTCAAAACGGCAATGCAGATGAAATTGCAAACGTATACAGCTAATACATTAGTCAACTCGATAAGCTTAAATCAACAACACCATGAGTGATAATAATACTATGAAAATACAGAGAATGAAGCTGAACAATGAAAATCCGGGGGTTACCGCAAAAATCAAGAGCGATTTTCAAGCCATTATTAGCACCGTGAGTGAACTCTTCCTCATTTCTGATAGAACCATTGGGTCCACCAGTCTTAGATTTAGCATCATAGGTTCCTGCATCGTGCCACCTAGCGCAGAAATATAAATGAATACATCTATTATATATAAAAAAAAAACATATATACATATGTGTGGAGAGTGAAAGAAAGAGAGATTACGCTAAGCGAAGCATGATCGGAGCACAGCTTTTGTTGGAGATGAGAGCGCGGAGGTCTCGACGAGCTTTCTCGATTTCTTTGATGTACTCCGTGTCAACGATTGGCTTCGCCATTGGAGAACCGATCGACAATGAGGATAAGATTTTTAGAAAAACTAGAAACGGAGACACTACCGTGAGGCTTCAATTGGTTATTGGAACTTGGAGCTAAAAGAGGCGGGTCAAACAAGTTTAGCCCATTTCGATATTATTTTTTTTTATGGAACAAAAATATGTCCATAAATATAAATATATTTCGTGTAGATAAGGAAGCAGTCTACAAAAATACATGTTTGATTACATTTATAATTTTTGGAAACGGTCTCAGTTTACCCTCTCGATCCCTACGTAAATGAAATTTGACGACGAGCGGTTTAATATAATTGGAAATCTAAAATATAAACAAATTTCATATACATATTTATTTAAATTTTATTTTTATAAGTAATAAATCGATAAATATTGAGTAAAGATAAGAGTAAGAACCATTATATATTTCATTTAAATATGCTTGTTGTAATTCTTAAAACTCAAATTTAAAAATAAATAAAAAGAATTTGTAATTTACTTTATCTGACACTTTTCAATTCTTATTTTTAACAAAGTACAAAAGATATTAAAGCGGGTAAAATACTACAATCTTAAAATATCATATTTTTAATCATACATAATTAGTTTTTTCATTAAAAATTTTAACGCATAACTTATTCTTGATATAAAAATTTGGAGCTTGGAAGCCTAAGGCGTAAGCCTTATTTTACAAACTATAGTTTTCCGTTTGCTTTTTATCATCTAACATAATTTTCAAAGTATTAAATTTCATAATATCAAATGATAAAATTATGATATTATTTCTATTATTTATTATTTCTTAAAAGATACTTATATATAGTTAATAATAAATAATTATTACTTGAAAAAGGGATAATATGTTAACTTTCCTGTTATTAGTGGATATTTAATGCTCCAATAGCAAATTACTAATACATTATTTTAGTATGGGAAAAGGATCAAAAATGCCCTTAAGGTATTAGAAATAGCTCAAAAATGTCCTTCTTCCATCTATTTGATTAAAAATGCCCTCCCATCTAACTATTTGGATCAAAAATGCCCTTCGAGTAAAATTTCAACCTAAAATACCCCTCCCTTTAACAGAAGCTGATGTGGCAAAAATAATATTTAAAATTTCATGTGTTGGCATTATAATTATTGGTCCACATGTAATTAGACCCAATTTCATTCTCAATCATATCCATCAATTCAAACTCATTTCTAAAAGATCCTACTTTTTCTTTCTTCATCTTTCTTCTATAAAATTATTTGGAGGAATAATAAAATACTATCAAATTCTTTCGGTAAATTCAAATCTTTAAAAAAAGGTTATAAAAATTTTTATATATCATCATTCTCTCGAAAAAAATATTAATTGACCTACTAATTTTATGATAGTGAAGATAAGTGCAATTTAATTTGTATCCCAAAACGTATCAAAAGAATGAGTGGATTTGATGAAATGAGAACAAAAAAAATCATACATTCAATCTCCCATACATTAAGGACATTTTTAACCCTTTTCCCATTTTAGTACCCTTACTCGAGAAGTCCTTTGAATGATGGATAGAATCATATTTTATTTGAACATTACGTAAGCAAATCCAATAGATTATTAATTTAGTAATAGTACTATGTTATCTTCTATTTTAATTTTTGTATGAAAAAGATAATTTTAATAAGTAAACCATCCAACAAAACCCACAACAAGAAGAATTCGAATCTTAATTTTGTAAGAATTTTAGCCCGTAAGATCATTGTGTATAACATTATAGTCATTTGGTAGAGTGTATATAAATAATATAAAATAGAGTGTATTAATAATACTTGTACTAGTAATGCTTGTATTATTAATAAATACATAAATTATGCAAGTATTATTTCTTATATATAGTTTGATTTGATTATTAGAGATAACAAATTTTATACAATTTATATTAAGAAACATATGGTTACAAAAATACCTTCACATTTTATTTATTTGGACATTTCCTTTGCAACATAATTCTTTATTAAAATATCAAGAAAGATTTATTTGCTAAAATACCAATAACTCTTCCTTTTTTTCAAAAAATAATATTAAATAATTGTACTATTACGTCAAAAAGATTTTATAAAAATTAGCAAATATTTTTTGTAAATTAAATTTATTGTGAAAATCGTAAAAGTTTTGATTAAAATTAGATTACTGTTTTTATTTAAAAGAGGTTGTTAAAGACTTGAGGTCGAATCTACAACCCTATATTTACTATCCAAATATAGATTTCTTTATTTTCTCAAACAACCAACTCCAACCTAATTCTCTTATTTTACTTTTTAAAAAAGAATTTTTCTCTCTCATCAATATTATATTGTTATTTCTATTTAATTCTTATTTTCTTATTTCATGACATAAATCATTTATTTATTTTTTACAGTAATTATTTTATATAATTCTCAAGTGATACAAAATAAATCAATTTTTTAAATTTAATTATTATATTTTATTCAAAAAATTTAAATACCATAAATTGCACGAGAATATTATATAATATATAAACTAATGAACAAATTCAAATAAGTTACAATACGATTAGATAAACATTTCATAATTACTCAATTTTCGAAATTATTACGTTAGTCTCATAAATGCTCTATTAATGCATTATGGAATTCAAAATGGTCATTTTTGTCCTTAATTTTTTCATGTCTAGCTAAAAAATGTTCAAATCGAATATTTCATCCAAAACATTTCTTCCGTTAGAATCGAAGACTCTACAACATCTTGAATTGGTGCGTTAAGATTACGTTCATCCTCAATTATCACATTGTGTAATATACTATTTGTAGTCATTATGTCATGTAGCATATTCTTTCTCCGAAAATGTAACAGACGTGCAATAATTGTAGAACTCCAAATTTGAAGCAGCTGCATGGTACTGGCATTTTGTAGACGTGGTTCGGTTATTCCTATTTGTCTCTATCTATTGGTGGAGAGGTATATGAAGTAAAACTGATTCACAGCACGAGTTAGGTCATCCGCGAACAGATACCCAAAGTGTACACGAATTAATTATTATGTTATTATTATAGTTCATGTTGTATTTAAATTATTACGCCATATATTGTATTGTTATTTGTATTTAAATTAATTTTTTCATCTTACCATTTTAGTTTTGTACATTCTTTATAATGAAAATTATTAATAAAATAAATTTATATCATTGATAAAAATTTAAAAAAATATAAATTATATGAAATTAAAGTAATATATATTAAATAATATATTTTTTAAAATATTATATTACATTTAAATAAGTTATGAATATTAAATATTTAATTAAATGAAACTATATGTAAAATAATATCTTAATTGAAAAATAATAAAAATATATTATAAACATAAAATAAAGAGTGCGAATAGTAGTTCTCCAAATTTGAAGAACTAGTATTCAACTCTCTAAATTTGAAGAAGAGAGAGTGATTTGGAGATGGGTTCTAAAGAGCATTCTCTATTTTACTCACCAAATAATAGAAAATAGAGAGTAAATAGAGGTGGGTTGGAGATGGTCAAAATACTAACAAATTAAAAAACAACAAAAAGCAAATCAAAATAAAAATGAAAACTCATGAAAACAATGAAGATGAAAAGGGTATAAGGGTAGTTTTGTAATTATTTAATCTAATGCAACTGTTAAAATGCTATGCATTACTAATACACACCTAATGCATGCATTATATTTCCTAATACAACTAGCAAACAACCCCATATACTCTATACACAACGGCACCGGCCACAAACATACACGATTAAGCGGTATTTCATGCTGCGCAGGGGAACAGATTCTATGACACAGCCCTTCTAACAAAATACAGATGAGCAACAACCAAAAAAAAAACATTTTAATCAAACAAGGTTGTTATGTACTAATGTACAAACAATTGCAGAGATTATTCCAGCTTAAGAACTGAAAAAAGAAATATTTATGTCTTCACTCCTCAAACATCCATCATGAAAAGAAGAATCAAGAGAACAAAAAAAAAAAGAAACAGAAGAAAAAGAAAACAAGTTCAGGCATGGAAGTTGCAATTAGCTCAAGATGCGGTTCGCCATTGCAGCTCGACTTGAAGGCGACCGTTCTTTGAATCAATGAGGTGGTACTTCTCATTGATCCTTTTGTTGCTAACAACATCGGAAAGATTTATATCAACATAACCCAATGTCTCCTGCGTTAAGAAGTGTATATAAATAATTTAAGTCAATAGATAAAGCAAAATCTCTAACACTGACCAAGATTGTGAAAAGAAACACCCTTTCATCCCATCATCCTTCTTAGAAAACATAAAAGAACTAATCTAGCAAGAATGCATGTGATTTCATCCTTACAGACGCGACTGTAGAGTAGTAACACAGTAAATGACAATTGTGGTTCACCTCTTGAAAAATAAGTTAGATAAGATGCACCATTTCAATTCCCGATTATGTGGTGTTGTTACTATTGACTGCAATACACTTCAACATCATATTCGAAAAGGTAATCTCAAGTTTCCAGAGAACTACTAATTGCACCACTCACCATTCCTCCCTTAGGCCTTAAGGCATAGAAACAACAGAAAATGTAACGTATGTACCTTAGGATGCAATAGGCCAATCCTTGTAGAGGTGCTGACAACTTCCATATGCACCCTATCATTCACAGGAGGCTCCTCCAACACAAAAGTAAACTCCTCTTCCCATCTTGGATCCCTGTTCTTCTTGACTTGCTGTAATCAAGGTGGATAAAATCACGTCTAATGAAATTGAGCAAGATTAGACATAAATTGCAGACTCAGAAAACCGACATAAAAAAAAGTTTTTAAGTAAATGAACCTGCAGCAGTTTCTATTGCTAGTCCTTCTGCATGTCTTATTTACCAAACACGTCTAAGTATATATTATCAATTTCAACACTTCTATCCAAACACATAAATAATTTCTTAAATTAGCTTAAACACTTAAATGTGCTTTTAACACGTGAAAATTATCAGTTTCTTTAAATCAACTAAGTCTCTTAAAAATGCCATTGTTATTCTTGTTTAGGTGGCATAACCTGATAAGCATAAGGGTAAATTACTGTTTAGATAGGTTATCACATCAAGGTTATCAATTTCAGTTCTTTAGGAAGTGGTCAAGTAATCAAGTACTCTGGGAAGCAGGGGGTAAATTCTAGAGAACATGGATACCCCGAGGCTAGCAAGAAGACTGAACACGTGTGAGGTAGAGGTGCTGAGGTTGGAAGGTTCAAGATGAGTGAGAAAAGAGTCACATATATCCAACCAATTTGTATTGCCATCCAACGAGCGACCAATGAAGGCTAGAAAAAATAGACAACTTTGTACCTTAGTTTTTCTCTCCTCTCCTTTGAAAAGAATCTTGACATATGGATTAGTATGGTGCTTTCCTTCAACATCTTGAGCTTCGTGGACAATAATCATAAGGACGCCTCCCCCTGGTGGTGTTCCTTCTGGAACCTTATGTGCTGCATCATTATCTTCAAAATCTTTTGGCAACTCATCCTCCTTAAATGGTTTGTAGGTTAATTCCACCATGATCTGACCACGGTCCTTATCATTTTGAGAATCATTCGCATCCATGTTCTTTAGGAGACTCAGTGTCATCGTTTTTGTTTCATCAGGAGTCAAATCTTTCAGTGGAATAACGTTCATGCCCATCTTATCATGCTTGCCAATCTGAATAAATAAGGGGGTGAAGTTTGAGATAGCACAAAGAGGGACCAAAAAATGAAATGTGTATCACAGAACTAGAAAGTTTACCTGCTCCCAATCATAAACAGAGAGCTCCAATGCTTGCGATTCTGGATCTTTAACAACCATATTAAATTCCTCATTCCACTCTGGGTTTAAATTCTTATGCCTTACAGGGGTTTTCTTTGAAGGAAGTTTTGACTCAGTGAGCTTAAGTTTTACGTAAGGATCAGATGCACCCAGTAGATCTTTTTTTTTCAGATTCATAGCCCTCAGAATCTTCACATGCAGGACCCCAACAGGTTTTTTCATTGCTCTACATGTTCGGAAAGTGAGAACAAAGTTATTCAGCTAACTGAAAGTGGTAGCAAAACCTTGGATGAAGAATATGATAACAAAATCTAGAAGTTCAGAAGACATACTTGGATGGATCCAATATCTGCACTTCTAGAGATTTAGGCCAAAGATACATGTTAGCAACCTGATCTTTAATAGTCTCCTGCAAAAAGAGTTCCGCGATATTAATATTATGCCTTGGCCATAGCCACAACAGAAGTGTTATCCCCTGCACATGCAGTTATAGCAGTTTCATTGTGTCATTAAACTCATATCTCTACACTCAAGAGTTTTGATAAGAAATTCCTACTATTCTTAACCTTAGAAGCTAAGCAACATATATGCTTACATTCTTCAGTAAAATACAGGAAAGATCTCAGAAAGGATCCAGGTTGTTTATTCCAAAATAGAGCAAATGAGAGGCATAAATTGTTTCAAAAAGAAATAGAAGATCATGGACATTAGAAACTGTAGTACCTGGACAAACCTGTACAAGCCAGGGATGGACATAAGATCAGCCCCCAAAAGCTTCAATCCAAAGTCAACATGTGGCTGCATACCAATAAGAATGTACAAAGATGATGTTTTCGTTTCATTTTTCACTTAAAGAAAATCAAACGGAAGATGCAGAATCTTTACTGGACATCATAGACTCCTTGTAAGAAGGACAAGGACATATATCTTTGCCTTTCAACTGTAAATATTGTTTAAGCACAGCCTTGATGCCGACATTAATATACTGTTACCTTTCTCAAAAAAATAAGATTCTACTAAGATGAATGTCAACAAATGAATGTGCCTTAATAAATTGAAGTGAGCCCTCAAATATATTATACTAATGCAAGACCAAAGAGGCTGTGGAATATCCAGGATATCTAGAGCAGCTTGCCCTATCAGCACATTTAGAATCATCTTAATTCTAATCAATGCCTCGATTATTCCCCTGACAAATGACATCTGTACATTCAACCCAGAAACATGCCGTTCTCCCAGTCTTGGCAGTAGGGACACCAATGAAGGCTGTAGTCATGTGCTATCATCTCTCATGCATCTGCATAATTATGGAGCCATTTTGATACACTAACTTCAACCTAAGCAACCAATTCGCTCCAGGAAGCATTGCTGCATGCAACATTTTGTGGCAAGGGAAATGGCAACCATGGTGCGGAAAATTATTTTTTGAGAAGCTATTATGGCCAACTATGTGGGTGGGTATATGTCGGAAGGATCACGTGGATAGTGGACTTCCGAAAGCCAATCGAAGATTGAAATTGGGAGTGAAATCAGAGATGAGGCAGAGGAATTTCTCAACAAAGATATCAATAGGAGAAGATGGCATGGCCAAGATGATATAGAGAAGGTCATGGGAAAAGTCAATCAGGGTTGAATCGGTTCAATTGAAGTTAACACAAAGAGATTGTTTGACAGAAAAGAAAAAGAAAAGTAGCAGTTTCCACTTGGTAAGCAACACAGACAATTTTAATGGGGGATAGTCCACGGAAGAGGGGTCAAACATAATGAGTTGGAGTTGGAGCTGATTGTAAAGGAATATGGAGAAGACAAATACCACCTCATGTTGCACTGCAGCTTTTCATCTATGTTATGCACACTATTATTCACCTTGTTAACATTCCAAGGGAGCTACCAAGATCAGGCTATAAAGCGAGGTTGAGATGGAAAAGATTGGGAGAGTGAAAACAGCTTGGAGAACAATTTCTTAAAACAATATTATTCAGACTAAAACATATAAGAGATTAATCCATAATAGTGAGATGAATGAAAAAATATAGAAAGATCATTCTTCCTTACCAACATTCTTGGTGTAAAACAAGAACTTTTTGTTTTACAAGAAAAATGGGGATAGTTTCATAGATGATTGTACCATCGAATATGTTCTCGAGTAATCAGAGTGGAGGACATGCCAACGAAATAACCACATGATCACACAAGGAAACAAGACATAATAGCTTTGCTATACAAATCCCTTGGTTTATTTCTTTTCTCCCCACACAAAAAATGCCCTTTGTTTATTTCTTTTCTCCCCACACGTATATCTACTCCCAAAAAAAAGTCTCAGATGCATAACCAACCTTTTCCATGAGGGACACAAAGATATTGGCAAAACATGGAAAGCTTGGAACCAGAGGCTTCAGAGTAATACGTGGAGCTGCAAAAACCTGCAAGTCCACAACCTGAAATATCCACTCAAACAATTAAATTATGGCTTTTGTTGACATTCTCTTTTTTGAAATTGACTTTGCGTTGGCATTCTGTTGGATGAAAATATAATCAAAATGTAGAACATATGGAAAAATGCAAAACCTGAACAGTTGCTTTCAATCCGAATGCTTTGACCGCAACGGTAACATTAGGATTTCCAGCCCACTTTATTGATGGTTCCATGATCAATTCTTTTTCTTCAGTAACATAGACCTTCATCCCTGCCAAATAGAAGCATCGGATGAATTTAAGCAGAATTACGGTAACTTCCCACTCAACTGCTTAACCCCTTAATATTAGATATGAGCATGAATTTCAACAAATAAATGGATCAACAAAAAAGTGACACACGGCAGACTCAAAGAGAGAGAATAATCAGTTAATTAAAATTTTCTCCAAAGACAAGTTTAAGTCATTTTTAGGCAACGCATAACTTATGCTACATATTATTTTTTTATTAATCTCAGCACCATTTAAGAGGAAAAAAAGAGAAAATGAAATTTGTCACAACGTAGAAAAAGACTAACCCTGGAAAGTAGGGGGTAAGGACCCCAAAGTTAGTGTCTCAAATTCAACAGAATCAATTTTATACTTCGGTATTTGTTCAGCAATAATTGGTGCCGCAATATCTTTTGCAGTCCTGCAAATTGCCTGTTTAAAATAGTTGAGTACTAGTTAGTTTATTTCCCTTTTAACAAATATATAGAGGAGATAGATAATCCAAAATGCTGTTCAGACATTGAAGTACCTTGTCCAGGTAAGGCCACATATACTCGATAAATTTGTTGAGCCAGTCCACCTTACGTTCAGAAAATATGAAGAAAATTAATATATATTCACTGATGAGCTACTTTAAATGCAGGTTAAAGGCCTCAATATTCTTACACGGTCATAATCTGGACATTTGACCCAGAGAGGAATTTCAGACAGCAACTGCTGCAAGCTTTTAGAATCTCGCTCAACCAATGGACGAATAACAGGGTCCTGATAATTACAAGAAATCCATTAGCTGTTCAGCCAAAAAAAGGGACAAAATACTTATTGGGTACAACTGAAAAGAAGTAGCTGTAAGTAAACAGACACAGGAAAAAAAATGAAATACACTGAAGAACTAGTGAAAGTGTTTAAATAAGACAGAAGCAACCAACTAAGTTGTGACCTCTTTTTTTAATTTATTTCATCGGTAGTGAGTTATGACATTTACAATTAATTTTTTAAGCATCACATTAAAATTTAACAACGCCGGTTTAAATATTCATATTGTGCAATTTGTGAAAATTTTATAGTATAATATTAGTATCAGTACTAATGAAATGGTATCAAATACTTCGAGCATAGCTGTCCACGGGTTAGGATCATTCATCTTGATGTGGTAGCATTTTCCATGATTGGACAGTCCAAAAAGCATAAAGTAAAGACGTGATTCCACAAGAAATTACTTACCAAGAAAGGTGATACTCGACTAAGAAAAATCTTTCTGCCCTTTTTAGCTTGCTAGTTGGATGTTTAGGACGTTCATAGGATTGAATAAAAGCACCACCCCTAAGATCCTTTTGGTAAGTGTCTTACTTTTATTAAGTATAGCTTAATGAAATATACTTCCAACAAAATGAAAATAAGATTTAATGTTTTCTTCGCAAAATGTTTCATCTATTTCTTTCTATTGTTATAGTATCTGTTTACTTCCTCACTTAGATACTCTCTTGGCTACTTTTTCATCTTTCATTTTGATCTTTAGTATTTGTGAGGAATATCAAAAAAGGATAGGAGTATAAAATTACTCATTCATGTCTTACTCTACCAATGACCTGACAGAGTGATTTCCCAACTTAACATGCTTGATGATTCTGTGAAACTGATGTTTCATTTACAAACATCGATAAGTATTATCAAGTATAAGTCAAATTATCTACAAACATAATGCTGAAATTACAAAATATTTTGGAAATATGTACTTCCTATTTGTCAAAAAAGAAACAAAATTTGAAAAATGGAAATTAAACTTTTTTTCTGAAAGCGTATAACCTTCACATGATCGAAAGATGTGTGATTTGGTAATAAACCAACCATTGTCACACTCAACAGGCCCATGTCAAGTTTTGTGTTCTCCTTATTGAATTGTGTGAATGTCTCTATCTAAAAATTTAAAGATATGGAGGTGGCACACTTCTATTTACTTAACTAATAATAATATGTTCAAGGCATCCCCTCACGTTCAGACTCTCTTTTACCTGGGTGAAAATCCAAATACGTAATTGTGAAACATGACCCTTAGATCTTTGCCTACTCTAATATAATATTAAAATGTGTAATTGTCACATCTAAAAGTTTGAACTATTGAAGAGTACAATTGTTAATTTTAGTTAATTATGTCTTTAGCAAGGCCTACTAATGTGAAGGCTTGATTCTTTCATGGGTCAAACACGTGGGATCTTTCTTTTATGAAGGGTTGTGGTTAGATTTGAACCGAAGACTTTGCTTGCTTTAATAGCATGTTGAATTGCGTGACATCTCGTTAAGAAACTAATCCAAAAATATCATATTATCAAGTGGATGAATCAAACAGCCAAGTGAGTATTGGCCAACCCATCTAATAAAAAGGTCTCGAGAAAAACATAAATAAGTCCGGTTTATTTGACATGCTAACTTTTAGGTTTCACCTATTTTCTTCACAACTTTGGAAAAAAATATTGCTAGGCTATTATAGTTTTGCAAGCACTTGTTGGATGGAAGGTTCACCTGATATTTGACTGAATCTAATTGAAACAAATTGTGCAAATAAGTTACCTTTACTTAACAAATAAACAAGATTTAAGTAAAACATTGACCAATCCAACAAAACACAACTAGTGATGTCCGGTAAAGCATGCAGGTATTATTCTGAAGAGAAATCGGAATCTTTAGAGTAAAAATATACTTAGTCAGTTCATGTTTTTCTCGCTTGATAGTTGATATATAGTTAGACTAAACAGGTGTCACCAGATCCATTGTAGATGTCTCACAAATTTTTCAAATGGTTCTAGTTAGACACTGATATTCCTAGTTAATGATTGTATGACAAATGCTTATAACATCTGCGTCCATATCCATGTGATCTATTAATTCCAAATTGTACTACTCTATTTCCTACAAAGACAACGCCTGACCTCCATAAAAACGTTTAAGTAAAGTGAGTGTATTGTCTTCTAAATTTCCAATTGAAAAAAAAATAAGATTGTCCATTTTACAACTCTAGATTTATAAACCTAAAATATGTGTCTTTGTGAAATGAAAATTTCCAGTACACCGAATTAGGGTTATTAGAACATTGCCCACTTGAACTTCTTAACATCTTTTTTCTGCTATTAATGAAGTCCTAGAAGTCAGAAACGATTTTATCTATACTGACCCCTGCATCTAGTACATCAATTAGTGAACATTTTCAAAACTTCAAATGATTCATACACCAGGCTACACTGAAATATCCAATTTTGTAGCAATGGTGCATCGTACTCTTCTCGCTAAACCAAACAATTGAACCCAGAAGTTCAAAAAGGGCAAATGTGTTGCCTCTAGTAAATTAGGTCAACTGTGGTTTGACTTAGACAACTATACTAGCCCAAGTCCCTACAACATCGGAAAATTGTATGCAGTTTATACTATCCACATTCCATTTCCAATCAACTGTAATCCGAATACATAATTAACTTAAATTTTTCCTTCCACAAAATCAAGTAACTCTTTCCTCATTTTCCGATCGGCACAACGCAAATAGTAACGGTAAACACATGAATACAGCATAGACCCATAGACCATAGAGGAAGGTAGCAATTGAAACAAAAACAGAAAAATAGAACAGAAGAATGTAAAACCTTAACATCACAGGGTTGGAAATAGATGAAGAGATAGTAACCGATCGTCAATCCACATGAAACCCCAACTCCAAATCCACAAAAACCCAAAATCGTACTCACAAAACCCATCTCAGAGTACCTTTACTCTCCTTGAACTCTTCAACTCAAGAAAATCATATTTGTGAATCTGATATACCTTTTCTCGTAATCTTAACCAAATGCCATTATGATTAGAACAAACCATTCGACTTAAAGGAAAAGGACGAATGTGTCCTCGCATGTTCTTCTTTTGGCACATTCAATTGTCAATGAAACCGTGTCCTTTCAAGTCTTTTTCTACTATTTACATATAGATATTTCGGACAAGCTTTAGCGCAAAGGACGCTCCAGGTTAAAGGAATAGTGTCTAAATTAACTGACACGTTAACCTACTTGAAACGGCGATACATATTAGGGGTACGCGTTTTTTACTTTTCATTTTCTTTTTAATTAACCGTTTGGCTTGCCGACGTTATTTGCAAGCTAGCAGGGCCCCACTAATTAAAAGTCACCTAAATTTCATTACTATGGTCAATTTGATTACATACTATCCCCTTCAAAATATAGCAATCCAAGTTCAATTCGACCAATTTTGAGTTAATTGAAAAGCTCACAAAAAAAAATAGTTATTTTGAATATGTAATTAGTGAATAAAATTGAAAATTTATAATATCTTTTACATCTCAATTCTCTCTTTCACTATATTTAAGAATTATTTGGTACAAAGATTAGTAATTTAGAAATTAGCAATGTTGAGGTTAATAATGCAAGAATTAGTAATATATGATTTATTTTTATCAAGCATTTGGTTCATTATTTCCCACATCATTTTATGTTTGATTTGAGATTTTATAAAAAAAAATGATTTTTTAACTAGACTTTTAAATTATTATATAACTAGATTAATAAGTAAATAATTGTTGGATATAGCTATGAAAGAACAATTTTATCGTCATTATTACTTTCTTTTCACTTAAATTATTTGAGGATAAATAATTTTTATCTTAGTAAATTGATCATTTATAAAATGTCAATTTTCATTTTAAATTATCAACTTTTAAAATTGAAAAGATGGTAGATAATAGTAAAATTGAATAAACCATTTACATTTGTACAAAAAATTTAAGTTATAATTTAATATGTATGCAAATTTATGAATTGTTCAAAACACAAATAACTATAACATACAATTAGTTAATGTTAAACAAACTCATATTTCAATTATCGTATTAATTTGTGTTGGCTTCATTTAGTAACACACAACTCTCTCTAACTAACCTGTAAGCTAATTTATTTAAATAAATTTACTGATACAAATATAAAACATAAATCTAAGGAAAAAAAATGAAATGATTTGAGAGATATTTTTGTATTTACATGAACTTATGTCATGGTATTATATCCTATGTATTATTAATACCTTCAAATGAAAGGTATTAGTAATACATCTTATAATATCATGTAGGAGACATAACTAATCAATCCATGAATTAATTATACACAGTCCACAATTCATACCAAACATAGTACTAAATAATATCATACATAATACATGAATTATTTCTTCTAATGCGGCCTACCAAAATGACCTTTTACTTCACTACACACTACAATATTTTCCAACACATTTCATTTTTTTTACATTATTTCTCTTCTTCTCAATACAAAATAAGACCACACTATTTACATGTGATAAATGTTTTTTTACAATGAATAAGGAGATAATTGATGGTTAATTAGATAATGAATAGCCCGAAAGTTACATAAGTTACAAAGAATAATGAGATAGAATAATAGATGGAATTAGTGGTAGATCGTGACAATATTTGTTACAACTTACAAGAGTTAAATCAAAATAATGACCACATTTTTGTCAACTTATACCCACTAACATGAGCACTTAATATTTAAATTTTAATATTAAAATGCATAAACACCAATATTCCCCCTACTTGTTTCAATTAAAATAAAATAGTGTTTCACAATTTAGTTGAAGATAGACAATTATGCATGATGAAGGTGTGTTTTGCATTAAATTTTCACCAGGTAAAACAATTACATTTACTCAAAAGTCATAATGGTCTCAGATTTGAATTAACTCCTTGGCTCCGCGTCCACCGAAAGTCGGTACGACTACTCGGGAGAAATAAAAGTATCATTGCTTACCCACAATAATCAATGTGTTGACACAAGCATTAATAGACAACACATTATGACCTTGTGCTGTCTCTATTTTCATGAACATTTTTCAAAAACAAGTTTATTGTGTCTTTAAAGTCTTTTTGTAACGATTTTAACAAATTTTGTGCTCTGTTTTGCAGGAAAGATGTTCAAGTGGCAAGGAAAGAAAACAACTGAAAAATAGTGCAAAACCAGAATATGGATACAATTGACGGGCCATAGTTGGTGATCGTAGATGAGCAACTCATGATAGTTGAGGAAAATCGGGAAGTCCGATAAAGTGTGAAACTATGAGAGGCAACGAAGCTCCGTTGATTGATCGACAGACCGTACTAGTGAACCATCGTTTGGTTCAAAGAAGGTTCCAGTACCCGATTTGAAAGATTTAAAGTATGGAGCTACGGAGGAACATCGACGGACCGTGTTGTTGGTTCGTCTTATGATTCAAAGAGGATACCATTCGAGTAGAGAAAAATATTATAAGTCCTGACTGACGAAGGCAGTCTACAGACCGTCGATTGATTGATGGCCCGTCATCTGGCAGTAGAATAAAGCTGTGCAATCTGAACAAACTTTCCTTATTTTAATTCATTTTTCTTTAAGACTATGTTTTCTATATGTAGAGTATAAAAACCTTGTTGTTAGGGTTTGCTACTTTTGTACTTACATATGTGAAATATGTCGAGAGTGCTTCTTTAATTTTGATATTTCACTCATACAAAGTATGGTTTAGAAAATAGAACCAAAAATCGAGTCAAATCGGGAAAAAACCCGACTATTATTTTGGTTTGTCTTGATTTGATGTTGAAAAAAAAATCTGACCATATTTGTTTTGGTTTGGTTTCAACTAAAAACAACCAACCCGACATTATATATATAATTAAAAAAATTTATTTTACAAGAAAAGTACTTACTTTGATATAAATATTAAATATCTCTTATATTTTTTCATAGTTTTTATCTTTTAATATATTTATTTCATATTTGGAAGTTAGAATTCTTAATAATCTAATAAAGATTATAGTTCATATATATTGATAATTATAATAAAGTTTAGGGATGATGCCCCGAAATCTCAGACACACACTTATACTATACTAAGGTCCTATTATCCATTGAACTTATTTTATTAATAATTTTTTACCCCCTTTTGACGTACGTGGCACTATCTTGTGAGCCCAACGATGATTGACTTTTTTTTTTTCAAACCAGTGCCACGTAGGCTAAAAAGGTAGAAAATTACTTATAAAATAAGTTTAGGGGTAATATGACCTTAGTATAGTATAACTGTGTCTCTGAGATTTGGGGCATAGATTGAGGGGTATTTGTGCATTATCCCTAAAGTTTAAATAAAAATCAAATTAATACTAATACAAAAAAAAATTAATTCAACGCTAAAAATAATCAATCAATTAATTCAATAATATATGAAATCATACCTAACCAATGGACGCACAAACTCAAAAGTTTTGGAAGTATAAAAATGAACCGAAGCCTCTTTTTTTTTTTAAAAAAAAGCATCTTATTCGATCTCTCTTCATGGACGGAAAAAATAAATAATTCAGCAGACCCAAAATTATTTATAGAATTAGGGTTTTCTTTTTAGCTCTCTCTCTACATCTTTGCCTTTCCTCGGTTATATTCCTCTTCTCTCAAAGTCCGTATATCGCTTTGTTGATTACTAAAAGCATTTCATTGGAAATTGATTGCTCTGATTTGGGACTGTTAACCGATTGTGATTGGTGGATTTAGCTGAATCAATAAAGATCCTTTCTTTTGGTTAAAATTCTTTAATTTTTTTATGAATTAGGGTTTCTCATATATGATTATGATTTCGGATACATCGGCGAGCTGATTCACGGTTCTGAAGGGGTTTTGGGTTTTGTATGGAAACTCGGAGCCGGAAGCGGGCGGAGGCCACCTCATCAGCGCCTTCTTCTTCTTCCTCTGGGCCAACCACTCGCGCCGCTAAGAGAGCCCGTGTCACCAAAGTTTCTACTTCTACTTCCACCGTCAATTCCACTCCCGTTGCCCCAACTGCATCGATCTCTACTCGTTCCCGCATCACAACTCGTTCTCAGGACTCACTAGCATCTTCTACACCCATGGACTCCACCAATGAATCTTCTGGGTCAGCTAGCCGAAACCGCCGTGGTAAGAACCCTAGTCATGGTTCCGATAGGGATAATTTGGATAAAGGTAAGGAGAAAGAACATGAGGTTAGAGTTAGGGATAAAGAAAGGGATAGGGATGCCGAGCGGATTCTTGGATTGAACATAGATTCTGGTGGTCCTGGTGAGGACGATGACAATGATAGTGAGGGCGGTGTTGGGATTTTGCATCAAAATTTAAATTCAGCAAGTAGTGCTCTTCAGGGACTGCTTAGGAAATTGGGTGCTGGATTGGATGATTTACTCCCTAGCTCTGGCGTGGGGTCGGCATCATCATCCCACCAAAGTGGCCGGCTCAAGAAGATATTAGCTGGTTTAAGGGCGGATGGGGAGGAAGGAAAACAGGTTGAAGCTTTAACTCAGCTGTGTGAGATGCTATCCATTGGAACAGAAGACTCCCTCTCCACATTTTCTGTGGACTCATTTGTACCGGTACTTGTAGGACTGCTCAATCACGAGAACAATCCTGACATTATGCTTCTTGCGGCCCGTGCTCTGACCCATTTGGTTGACGTTCTACCTTCTTCCTGTGCTGCTGTTGTCCATTATGGAGCTGTTTCATGCTTTGTAGCTCGCCTGCTTACAATTGAATACATGGACTTGGCTGAACAGGTGAGTGAATTAACTTGTGTGGAACATGTACACGTTAAGGATTGTTTTTTTTAACTGTGATGCTAATGTTTGCGTTTAACAGTCTTTGCAAGCTCTAAAGAAGATATCTCAGGAACACCCAACTGCTTGTTTGAGGGCCGGTGCGCTGATGGCTGTGCTTTCTTATCTCGATTTCTTTTCTACTGGTGTTCAGGTAGAAGAATTCCTTTCATGATAAACTGTATCATGGTATTGTATAATCTTTGATTAACTCTATCCTGATTTTATGGAATTCAGTTTTAGTGAAACAAGCAACCTTCCAGCTCCTTATAGTACCTATATAATTATTTCTAACTGTTTATCCTTCCATAGAGAGTAGCATTGGCCACTGCTGCTAATATGTGCAAGAAGCTTCCTTCAGATGCGTCTGACTTTGTCATGGAAGCTGTTCCTCTCTTAACGAATCTCCTCCAATATCATGATGCAAAGGTAAATCATCATCATGTTATCTTCCCATACACCCTCTTCCCGAGCCCCTCCTAGTTTGGTCAAACAACACTTTGTTTCTTTAGTGTCATCTTTTGGTGTTGGTGTCTACAGGTATTAGAGCATGCTTCTATCTGCTTGACCCGTATTGCTGAAGCGTTTGCGTCATACCCTGAAAAGCTTGATGAACTTTGCAATCACGGACTTGTTACCCAAGCTGCCTCCCTCATCTCAACCAGCAACTCTGGAGGTGGACAGGCTTCACTCAGCACGTCAACCTACACAGTACGTTAAAATCCTCCATATGTTGGTTATTTACGATCTTGATGGATGTATTCTGACTTGACAAGTGTTACAGGGTTTAATTAGGCTACTTTCGACATGTGCTAGTGGATCTCCGCTTGGAGCGAAAACCTTACTACTGCTTGGAATAAGTGGAATACTCAAGGATATACTATCAGGTTCTGATCTTGTGGCCACTGTGTCTATTTCACCTGCCTTGAGCAAACCTCCGGAACAGGTGTGCATCACTAGTTTTAGTTTAAATTCATGCTACAATTGTTATTGTTTCTTGTAAACAATTGAAACTAGTAGGTCATATTATAGTATAGATTTTCTATAGCATTGAAAAATAGTTGACTAAGCATATGTCAGTTTGCTAGGCAGATGTGTGCCATATTTCAATTTTACATTCGTTCTTTGTTGAAGTGCAAGCACTACATGTTCGTAAGTCATTTGGATGTCAAAGAAGTAACAAAATGAGTAAAGTGCCTGGTAGATAAAACCTGTTTTGATCAAATATAGTACTCCATGGTCCCCACATGGAGTAAAATAATTATCATTTAAGTTATTTTTTGGAGAACGTTGTTTTTTGAGTTAGGTTTTTCCCCAGTATATTGGAAACAATCTCTCTACATTGCAAAGGTAGAGGTAAGGGTACATCCTGCCCTCCCCTGACCTCACTTGTTGAATTACACTGGGTGTGTTGTAATTTATTCTTGGTAGTTGAAATCAATTAAAATTGATGTCCCAAAACAAATACTTATAGTGATCTGAAATCTTGAACTAAGAGAAAAGAGAATTACCAAAGTAAGGAAGTGGAGAACCTGACAGCTTGACTTATGACCGTTGGTTTAGATTTTTCAATTTGATATGCCTAATTGCCTATTCTTAGTCATAACTATGCATTACTTCTCATAAATATAGTCGTTTAATTCATATCACTATTATTCTTAATTCTTTTAAAAAACTAACATTTCTAGATTGTCTTTCAAATAACCAGGTCATTAAAATACTTGAATCATATTAGGCATTCAATAGATAACAATGTGCTTCTCTCCTCCTACTCCAATAGCACACTTCGGTCAATTCTTCTCTCGAATAGACAGGTTATGGAGAACCACCACCAAAAACAATTCAAAGAGAAGAGTTCCTCTTATTTTCTGTCTGGAGTAAATTTAGATTTCATCATGAAGGATTAACTGCCAAACTTGTACAGTAGGTAGGTATTAATTCAAGAAATTAAACTTCAAACTAGTTTATCAATCATCAAACTCTGATAATAAAGAAAATGACTTCATGAAGGGATTCTTATCATAAATCATAGGAAAGAAGAGTTGTAATCAGGAGCATTAATATCAAAGGCGAAAAGCGGAAAAAAGCTCAAGGTCCGTGGGGCTTTAAGTGCTAAGTGCAAATAAAGTGTGTACGGCTTCAAAACTAAAGATACCTTAGCTTATGGGACAATCATACCCTTTTTATTATAGGGTTGGGGGAATGTAAAGAAGACTAAATATCATTATAGAACAAATTCTGTTGTCCATGTGCATAATAGTATGTACTATAGTGCAGATATCGTGTTCCTTCCGCTTTGTGTGTGGCTGCATCACATATCTGTGCTGTGTTAGGTAGTATCTTGACTGCTTTTTTGAGCGGCTGTGCAAAGCCCTCTGCAGGTCCAACCTCAATAATTGACCTTCTTGATACTTCCCTTCCCGCTTGAACATGGATTATCCGGGTTATGCACCTTTGAATATACATATACCAAGTTTGTCTAATAGTACGTTAATCATCCAAATTAAATAAAATTAAATCAAAAGTCACCTATAACACGTCCAAAAATACGACATTCCTCATGTTTAACTATTATGGCTAAACTAATCATTTGACTCATTACCTTCTGAAAACAAGGTAGTATCATTACAATGTGTTGGTAGTCCAGATACTTGTTTTCAACTTCAACTTGAAATAACTTTTTGCCACTTCAAACTATAACTGTCCAAATCTCTACTTGGTGTCCTATTGGAGAACTGGAGATCACTACCGTTATTGAGAAATTCATTGTTTTTAGCTTCAAAACTTGGTGGATATTGAATATTCAAATTTAGTATTCTAGAATGTCAATCTAGTATTATGAATAATTGGTAAAACAACCTTCAAATATAAGTTTTGGAACACTTCATGGGTTTCTGGTTAATTTTTTTTATTAGTATTTGAAGACTCAAATTGTTTGCACGGATGTCAATTGAACATTAATAGTGTAAATATGACTACGTGATTAAGCTCGTCATGGGCAGACAGAACTATCTAAAAATAATTCAACAGCTTACATTTCTAGAGTATGTTTTGAAGAACCTTACAACAACATATGTAGTATCACGCAAGTGAGGCCTGGGAAAGGTAGGATTTACCTATCTTGGGCATTATAATTTTTTAATGTGTTATTCTGCTAGTTGACTCGATTCTCTTGTGAATTTTGAAGGCAATCTTCGACTTACTAAATTTACTCTTGTTGCAAAATCATCTGGATTCGTGGGCACTAGTCCTTGAGCAAATGCCATGAAATGATGCCCTCTCTGTTTTGTACAAACTATTTCTTCTGAAAGCTGCTTGTATCTCTTATAATGACATTAAATGAATTTACTCACTGTTTAGATTTTTGAGATCGTGAACCTGGCAAATGAGCTCCTTCCTCCGCTGCCTCAAGGAACCATCTCTCTTCCAACCGGCACTAATTTGCTCATTAAAGGTTCTGCTATAAAGAAATCTTCTGCTAGTGGTTCTACCAAACAGGAGGATATGAATCCATCTTCCCAGGAGGTTTCAGCTCGAGAAAAATTGTTGAATGATCAGCCTGAACTTCTGCAACAATTTGGAATGGATCTTCTTCCTGTTCTGATCCAGGTTAGGATTATTATTACAATCCATTGTAAATTGCTGCGACCATCTTACAACTGCCATGGTGGAGATTTACCAGACAAAACCCTGTTGTTTTACTCGTTAGGTATACGGATCCAGTGTGAATAGTCCAGTTCGCCACAAGTGCCTCTCAGCTATTGGAAAGCTTATGTATTTCAGCGGTGCAAATATGATTCAATCTCTAAATAACGTCACTAACATATCAAGGTATGAATATAAACAATACAAGCTTGCAATTTTTCTTCGGGCATTGATCTGGTATGGAATGGTTATCCAAGCAGCAATCTTTATTTGCGTCATATTTCTTTGGTAGTGACGGTAGTGCTTCATTTATGATTCCTATGTAGTTTCTTGGCTGGAGTATTGGCTTGGAAGGATCCTCAAGTGCTGGTGCCTGCTCTTCAAGTAGCAGAAATACTAATGGAAAAGCTTCCTGGAATTTTTGCCAAGATGTTTGTGCGAGAAGGTGTTGTTCATGCCGTAGATGCTCTGATATTGTCTCCCTCCCTAGGTTCTTCTACTTCCCAGCCATCTTCTGCTGAGAAGGAAAACGATTGTATACTCGGGTCATCTCGTTCTAGACGTAACCGACGTCGTGGCAGTAATTCAAATGCAGATGCCAATTCCATTGAGGATCCTAAAAGTCCAGTTCCAGGGAGTGGATCACCACCAAATTCAATGGAAATACCAAAGACCAGTTCTAACCTTCGGATTGCAGTCAGTGCAGGTGCCAAATCTTTCAAAGATAAATACTTCCCTTCAGAATCTGGGGCTACTGAGGTTGGTGTTACAGATGATCTTTTACGATTGAAGAATCTCTGTATGAAGTTGAACACTGGTGTTGATGAACAAATATCTAAACCTAAAGGAAAATCAAAAGCTTCTGTTCCTCGGCTTGGGGATATTTCTGCCAGTAAGGAAGACACCTTGGCTGAACTGGTAGCTTCCATGCTGGGGGAGCTCAGCAAAGGGGATGGTGTATCAACTTTTGAGTTCATTGGAAGTGGAGTGGTTGCAGCTTTGCTGAACTATTTTACATGTGGATATTTTTCAAAGGAAAGAATCTCAGATGCTAACTTGTCTAGGCTTCGACAACAAGCACTCAGAAGATACAAGTCTTTTATTTCAGTTGCCCTTCCTTCCAGTGTAGGTGGGAATATGGTTCCTATGACTGTTTTGGTTCAAAAGCTTCAAAATGCTTTGTCTTCCTTGGAGCGGTTCCCTGTTGTGCTGAGTCATTCTTCAAGATCATCTACTGGAAATGCACGACTTTCTTCAGGTTTAAGTGCTTTGTCACAACCATTCAAGCTACGCCTTTGCAGAGCTCAAGGAGACAAGACCCTTCGTGACTACTCTTCAAATGTTGTATTGATCGATCCTTTAGCAAGTCTAGCGGCTATTGAAGACTTTCTGTGGCCTCGAGTTCAGAGAGTTGAGTCTGGTCAAAAGGCCTTGGCATCAGTAGGCAACTCTGAGTCTGGGACCACCGCTGCAGGGGTTGGTGCTTCATGCCCATCGACCTCTACTCCCGCTTCGGGATCTCGTCGTACACGATCTAGGTCAGCGGTTAATATAAATGATGGTGCAAAGAAAGACTCACCACAGGAAAAAAATGGAAGTTCATCCAAGGGCAAAGGGAAGGCTGTTCTGAAGCCTGCTCAAGAAGATGGCAAGGGACCCCAAACAAGAAATGCTGTTCGAAGACGAGCAGCATTGGATAAAGAAGCAGAAGTTAAACCTGTGAATGGGGAATCTAGTTCTGAGGTATATTTCTTCATACCTTCTTTCTTTATTGAAGACCGCAGTTTAAATAGTAAGTTATGTAATAATAAATAAATGAGAAGATGTTAAGAAAAAATACAAATGAACGAGTAAAAATATGATTAAAATTTGTATTTGGCGCATCTTCATCTTCATCAATATTACAGCAGAAGAGTAATTTCTATTATATCCTTCAAAATGAAGGAGATAATCTTGATACAAGGGATGTCATTCAGAAATAGCATAAAAGAGAAATAGGATACAAGTGGAATAAAAAATTGTATGTTTGCACTGAATAATAACAAAAGCACAGAATTGTCTGGTCTTGCCCAATATAAAGTAGGGGAAAATAAAATTTCTGACCTAGTCACATGTTTCTATAACCTAAACGAATATGAATTAGTTATGTCTCTCTTTTGAATATCTTTTTGATAAGGCTCTCTCTTGACCATTAGGTTTCATTTGCTGAAATGAAACAGACAAATGCTTATTTAAAACTTTGATGTTCCTCTGAATCTTTTTGCTTCCATTTTTCATCTCCCGATTAGTTGCTGGTTTGCATGACAACATTAACTTTCCACCCCACTGCTTGTTGTGATGTTTAGGATGATGAGTTGGACATGTCACCTGTTGAAATTGATGACGCTTTGGTTATTGAGGATGAAGATATATCTGATGATGATGAAGATGACCACGATGATGTAAGCTATTGAACTTCTCCTTGCTTTTTTTAAACCTTGAATCAAGATCCTTGTTTTTTAAATTTCAGATTATGGCATTTTTAATTAACTTAGGTAACAGATAGTCGTGTTGCTTGGGCTCTTCAAAACGTCCATGCATGTGTTGACACGGGGCGCATCAATATTTTGCTTGAGTTCGAGCAACATGGTTGAGAGCAGATTTACATTCTCAATATGCATTTTTCAGCTCATCTCCCCAGATCAACTTGAGCAGCTCTTTTAATTTTGTACAGTTGTATTAAAGATGCTTTTCTGAAATTGTTGCTGATGCTTTAGGTGTTGGGTGATGATTCTCTTCCTGTTTGCATGCCTGACAAAGTTCATGATGTCAAATTGGGCGATTCTTCGGAAGATAGTCCTGCCACTCAGACTCCAAATGATAATCAGACAAATGCTGCTGGTGGTTCAAGCAGCAGAGCTGCTTCTGCTCAGGGATCTGATTCTGTTGAGTTCAGGAGTGGGAGTTCTTATGGTTCAAGGGGTGCAATGTCATTTGCTGCAGCTGCCATGGCTGGACTTGCATCTGCGAACGGTAGAGGTTTGAGAGGAGCTAGAGATCGTCATGGTCGCCCTCTATTTAGCACTAGCGATCCACCCAGACTTGTATTTTCTGCTGGTGGAAAGCAGCTTAATAGACACTTAACTATCTACCAGGCCATCCAGCGCCAACTTGTCCTTGACGAGGATGACGAAGAGAGGTACGGTGGCACTGACTTTCCGTCTAGTGACGGAAGCAGACTTTGGGGTGATATTTATACTATCACATACCAAAGAGTTGACAGCCAAGCAGAGAGGTCTACGAAAGGGGATGGGAGCTCAACTTCCACGAAGTCTAATAAAGCTAGTTCTTCAGCAAGTGCCAGCGCTGATCCCTCATTGCATCAAGCATCATTGTTAGATAGTATATTACAGGGAGAACTTCCTTGTGATATGGAGAAAAGCAATTCTACTTACAACATTTTGGCTCTTTTACGTGTAGTAGAGGGATTAAACCAGCTGGCCCCACGATTACATGTGCAGTCAGTTATTGATGATTTTTCTGAAGGCAAAATATTGAGTTTAGATGAGCTCAATACTACTGGTGTCAAAATTCCCTCGGAGGAATTTGTAAACAGCAAGCTCACTCCAAAGTTGGCCCGACAGATACAGGATGCTCTAGCCCTTTGTAGTGGGTCTCTTCCATCATGGTGTTCCCAGTTGACAAGGTCCTGTCCGTTTCTTTTTCCATTTGAGACTCGGCGCCAGTACTTCTATTCAACGGCCTTTGGATTATCTAGGGCTTTATATCGGCTTCAACAGCAGCAAGGTGCAGATGGAAATGGATCTACCAATGAGAGAGAAGTCAGGGTTGGGAGACTACAGCGCCAGAAAGTCCGTGTCTCTAGGAATCGTATTCTGGATTCTGCTGCAAAGGTAATGGAGATGTACTCTAGCCAAAAAGCTGTTCTCGAGGTCGAATATTTTGGTGAAGTTGGAACTGGTTTGGGCCCAACTCTGGAATTCTATACCCTGTTAAGTCGGGATCTGCAGAAAGTTGGACTGAGAATGTGGAGAACAAGTTCCTCATCAAGTGGACATTCAATGGAAGTGGGTGTGGATGAAAAATTGAGTGGGGGTGATAAAGAGCTTGTCCAAGCACCTCTTGGATTATTCCCACGCCCTTGGTCATCAACTGTTGAAACTGCAGATGACAACCACTTCCCGAAGGTGATTGAATATTTCAGATTGCTAGGGCGTGTGATGGCGAAAGCACTTCAAGATGGGCGGCTATTGGATCTTCCTCTGTCAACTGCATTTTACAAGCTTCTTCTTGGCCAAGTAAGGACTTCTTTATGTTTTTTTGTTTTGCATGTGATTGCCATCTGTGATTTAATTGTTGCATTTGTCTTTCTATTTTATGTTTTTTTTTTTTTGCTAACATTTCTTTGCTTCAACATTGTAGGAGCTTGATCTGTATGATATTCTTTCTTTTGATGCTGAGTTAGGGAAGACTTTGCAAGAGTTGCAAGCTCTTGTTAGCCGTAAACAAAATCTAGAATCAATTGGAGGCCAGGGCCAAGAGAACATTAATGATCTGCATTTTCGTGGGATCCCAGTTGAGGATCTTTGTTTAGATTTCACACTCCCAGGCTATCCTGAATATGTTCTGAAAGCAGGCAATGAGAATGTATGCTGCTTTTCTTGGATGCCATTTCATCTTTTTGTCCTCTTCATCATTTTGTTTGATTTGTATACTTCAATTGGAACTTGCAGGTGGATCTCTGTAACTTGGAAGAATATGTTACTTTGGTGGTTGATGCCACTGTGAGGACTGGAATTGGGCGGCAGATGGAAGCATTTAGATCTGGATTCAATCAGGTTTGTTGCTATCATGGGATTTTAGCTAATTAGAGGTGCATCTAGAGATGATATTTAAATGATAATTTTGGTGCAACTTTCACTTATTCAATTCATCAGTTACCTGATACTTCCATGATATCATCTTTCATCTTACGATAGTGAAATAACCTTTAGGCTCCGCAACTTTCAGGTTTTTGAGATTTCAGCTCTGCAAATATTCTCTTCTACTGAGTTGGACTACCTGCTTTGTGGCCGTAAAGAGTTATGGAAGGTAATGTTTCGTTTCTCATGAACCCAGTATAAGACTGTGATCTTGTATGCGTCCGGCTCTTATTGAATTTCACTTCTTTTGCTTATCCAGGCTGAGACGCTTGTAGATCATATCAAGTTTGATCATGGATATACAGCCAAGAGTCCCGCCATCGTATATGTAAGTTTGTTCTTCAGCTATTAGTAGAAGTGTACTGCCTGAGACAGTAATGTTGTCAAGGTAGCCTTCGTCTGTCTATTATATTGGCTTCAAACTGATGTCCACTTTCAAATTTGATTCTGATCAGTTATTGGAGATCATGGGAGAGTTCACTCCTGAGCAGCAACGAGCATTCTGTCAGTTTGTGACTGGTGCTCCCCGGCTTCCTCCAGGTGGTCTGGCCGTGCTCAATCCTAAGTTGACAATAGTGAGAAAGGTATGCTGTAGTTGGCTAAAATATTAGTCCTATCTGTTAATTCTCTCTGCAGAGGCTGACTGTCATATCCTCTGAGCAGCATTCATCTAGTGCTAGCAATACAGCACCAAATGGTAATATGCCATCAGAATCTGCAGACGATGATTTACCTAGTGTGATGACATGTGCTAACTACCTGAAACTGCCTCCCTATTCTACTAAGGTATGATTTCTCCCCAATTTGTCGGCTGTTGGTATGGTGTAACTTTTCCCCTCATCTGCTTTCCTATTACAGTTGTAGAATTTTTCCTACTCTTGTCCGTCTTGTCTCCATCTTTGTCTTGGGAGTTGGCAGGGTCAAATGATATTGTTAATCCTTACACATCTCTCTGCAGGATATAATGTACAAAAAGTTGCTCTATGCTATCAATGAAGGTCAAGGATCATTTGATTTGTCATAAGTTACATGACAAATGGACTTGTGTATACAACTTGGAAATTATTGGCGCCTGGTCCTAAATAATGGCGGCATCCTCAACTAACACCCACCTAGGTTTGTATTCATCAGAATCTGCATATAGTTATATTCCTTTTCAACAGCTTTTCCTCTATTCTGATTGCTAGTTTCATTACTGCAGCGTTGTTATGGAGATTGTAAAATGAACAATTTGTTTGTTTGTTTTTGAGCCATGCATTTAGTCCCCGCTGATTTAACTCGAGCATTTGTGTTTTGGCTGCTTTGTTTCACAGCTTACATTGGCACCTTGCTTTGTTCGAATGATGAAGACAGGATTTTTTTCTTTTGCGGGTGTTCTTTTGCTACAAACAGTTGTAAATATGTAGGAAGATCATCTTCTTTCAAATTTTGACTTTTTAAGGTCGTGCAGCACATACATGTAAGGGCACCGACGTTGCCGCCTTTTTAGCTTCTTGCAGATATGAGGAACGTTGTCTCTCTGATATTTCAGTTATTAGTTAATTAAAATGATCCAATAAATTGGCCAACTTAGTTGAGGGCCACAAAGCTGCATGATTTTGGGAGCATAATTATTTGAAGTGTTTGTATAAATCACAAGTTACAGGTCTGTTATCCAAGAAGGAAATACTAGTTGGAAGTTGCACAAAGTATGTGATAATTTAAGGATAGAATGTGATCGCTCTCTTTTATTGTCATGGGACACCTGTTTAATGCGAGTTTTGAGACTTAATTCTTAATAAAAGGAAATAACAAAAAAATGAAAAATAATATACCATATAGGATGGAAACCGGCAATAAAATTATATCAAATCAATGCATTTTTTTATTATTATTATGTGATTTAATGTTAAAATGAACTATAAATTTAAATAAATGACATATTGACCTCGATGCAGATTTTAACATCAGTCGGAGATAACACTCACCTAACTAGGCTAAGCAACTTTTAGAGGGAGCACGTATTTTTGACTTTATTAATTTAATTCATTTTGATTCATCAAATTCAATCCAAACTTGTTCATATTACCGATTAGCGGTGTACCTGAAAATTTACTATTTCATTCCTTTGAAAACAATTCGCAGACTTTATATCCATTTTTTTGGAAAAAAGAAATCGATCGAAAAAGAAGAAAAACGATTAGAATCTACTTATTTCATTTCTTTCGGAAAAAAAAAATGAAAACTCTCAATTATATTCGTCCATTGAGAGAAGAAAAAAAAATTAAAAATTTTTATTTCAATTTTTTCAGAAAAATAAATTTAACTGAAAACTCTTTATTCCATCCATCGACTGAAAAAGAAACGAGGTCCGTTAAAAATTTCGAAATCTTAGTTGCTCTTAAAACTGCTACATTTCGTTTTATTTTCATCCAAAAATTGGGCGATATTATTAGTCAAGCACCATTTGTTTTCATTTTTCTCTTTATTAATGTTTTGAAATTTTTTGTTGCTCTATTTAACTATATTTAAATGAAACT
This sequence comes from Solanum lycopersicum, assembly GCF_036512215.1. Taxonomy (NCBI): domain Eukaryota; kingdom Viridiplantae; phylum Streptophyta; class Magnoliopsida; order Solanales; family Solanaceae; genus Solanum; species Solanum lycopersicum. The sequence goes on from NC_090800.1 coordinate 93,869,680, forward strand.
TGATGTTGAGATTATCAATACTTTTGTTGTTATTACAAGATTATAAAGAATCCTAAATATTAAATACGAAGGATTTATAGGTGAGCTAAATGATTTTCTATCTACTATGATCCCATGTCTTTCTTTCTTTGTATTCGTTTGTTTGCTCCCAAAATTTTAATGAAAAGAGAAAGATCACCAACAACATTTTCCTGTGGATTTTAACTTTAAAAAGTGTTATTCAGATATAGTTAACGCGAAAACCAAAATCATCTAATTGTATTATATTACAGGAAACGCAAAATTACACCATAATGTCAATTAGAAACCAATAATACATGAAACAAAAAACATCAATTGAAAAGAAAGATTATTTTTCTCACCAAGCAGAGCATGCAAATTCATCTGCCATTTGCTTTTGTAGCTCCCCTAACGTCGATTCCTAAAACTTGTATGTCATAATACTTCAAAAGATGTAAAATCACCTAACCCATCAACTAGTTGAATAATGCATACGCAAACAGATCACAATAACTACAACAACAAAAAAAAGGTATTTAATCTAAGTTCATATTTTTTTGGGAAGTATGTGATATCCTATTTATAAGCCATAAAGAATATCAACTATTGAATGAAAAAGTAAGCAAAAGGAAAGATGACAAATACATTTAACTTGTTTTGCTTTTGGGGTTACTTAGCAAAAAATTCTTGTGCTCTATTTGTTTTTTCCACTAAAGAGTGCAAAGATCAGTGTTTTTCCTCTTATCTTTGTTCACCTTTTTCTGTATCCTCTAGAAAAGATTCCCCTTAGTTACCTTTTTTCAAATCTTTAATCCTTGTTTTCTTTCAGTGTTTATGCTACAAATCTAACCATAAAATCTTTACCCGTAGGATTTATTAGTATATACTAAGATTTTTTAGAACTTGGCTTTCATAAATCCTTACGGCAGCTCAAGCATATTAGTGATCTAAAGCAAAACTTAAACGGATCATTAAATTAATATTGTTAATAATTTTTATATAATTCATTTCTTCTGGTTTTCATCCGATAGTATAAATATTATTATTTTACATTATTTTTCATGAGATATAGTACTTCAAATATGTCAAATTTCTTCTAATAATTCTTCATTTTTCAAGAAATGTTTACTTTTTCTTGTTAAAAATATAATAACTTATAACCTATTATTATTAAAAATAAATCCCCTTAAATTAAAAGACCTAAGACACTCCTTTTTTTTTTAAACACAGTCAAGCCTACCTTCAATATTTTGGAAATGGAGAATTTTGTGGCAGCATATTGTTTATATTCTATTCATCACTCACAACTAATCTATTAACCCACTTCCTATTTATGTTAATCAAAGAGCAACACAATATACATGTAAATTTCTTGATGATTTTGCATACACAAATGTAAACGTTTGAAGCTTAGCAGTTCATTACACTATAGATGTCAAAATTGCAAGTATACTAACAGTTGAAGCAAAAGATTTAGTGCGCGTGTGTATAATCAGTTTAAGCTTAGAATTATATTTTTTTTCTAAAATCTTCTTTCGCTAAGATAAAAACTAAAATTAGATTGGTTAAAATATAAAATTTAACAAAATTTTTAAGTAAACTCCATAAAAAAAGGATGAGAAAGAGAAAATCCAAAAAAGAATTAGAAATTGCTAAAAGAGAAATTGATGTTGAAGCAAAAAAGAATTAGAAATTGCTAAAAGAGAAATTGACGTTGAAGTTGTAGTTGTTGTTAATGTTGCGAACCCGTCCAAATTCTGATAATGATAAACATTGCTTGGGAAAGAAAGAAAGAAAAATATAAATTTAACTTTAAAAGTAGCTTCCTATTAGACTATTCTATATATGCATAATATATAATTCTTGTTGTACTGTATGCACATTTTTCTTTCCATTTATTGTACTGGGGAATACACACCACATTAACATTTTGTTTCTATTATTACTGTAACATATTTTGATTCCTAAATTGATATATGTATCACTCAATTTTTAAAATTAAGTTTTCTAAAATTTTGTTTCATAATCTATAATTTTTAGTTTTATCTTTTTCTTATTTTTCATCATTTTTTATTTTTAGTACAAGATTATATGTAGTAATATTATTATTTATAATAAATTAACTCAATAATATTAACCATGTGATTTCAATACAATACCATGGATGTTATTATAAAAATATTAATTATTGCTGTGGAAATTTCACAACTTTAAGTTCAAAACTTAAAAATATTTTTGTTAAAAGTTAAAATAATTTTTTCTTTCTTTCTTTTTATATACTTTTTCTTTTGGAAAAATTGTGTATAATAACAAACTAATAAATCAAATTAATTGTTATAATCATCCTTTGATTTAATTGTGTCACGTAACAAACTGTTTGCAGTCACCTCTCTCATTCAAACTCTCGCTCGCCACTCTCCCCTTTTGCTCCATCTCTCGCTCGCTTTCTCTTACTTTTATTCAAACACAAGTGTATAAATTTCGTTTCTATTTGTATAAAGCAGAGGAAATTGTATAAATACATATATTTTTGTTTCCCTCTCTTCCTCTCCCAGATTTCGCTCGCCATCCTCGCCTCTCTCGCTTATACAAACAGAAGCGAAATATATAAATTGTGTTTCTGTTTATATAAAACGATAGAAAATTGTATATACACATGCAAGTACATATATTTCCGTCCTATACACTTATAATTATACAATAAAAATACTTCCATGCTCCTCTCTTTCTCGTTTATACAAATTCAAATTGTATATAATTTCTCTCTTTTGTGTTTTATACAATTCGATTCAATTATATATTTCCTGCCCAAGTCTCTTTTGTCTTTCTCTCTTTCTCATTTTATACAGATTCCGATTGTATATAATCGTTCTATAAATTTATAATTATACAATTCGTTTTATACAATTCTTTGCTCAAGTCTCTTTCTCTTTTTCGTTTTGTACAATTTGTTTCAATTGTATATGTATAGCATTTATATGTTTGCTATGGAGTACAATTATGCAAACTTTGCTATAACATATAAATATAAATTTTATATTTGCTATACGTGAAAATTGACCTTTACTTTTTCAATTTTATCTTTTCTATAATCTTCAATACTATGATAGAGAAATTAAAATCATAAATTTCACCATTAAAATTTTTTGGGGTCTCAAAATGGTGCACCAAGGATAGTTGCCCAATCGATGTCTTAAAAAATATTCTTTTTGTGGCCTCAAAATAAGTGCATAGAGAATTTTTGTCTTAGATTTTCTTCTCAGATACTTTTTTTATTTTCGTAGTATTATTTTTTCAACTTGGTCACCAAAATCCAAAGTGAAAATTGATTTGAAAAGCATTCTACATATTTTGGCAAAATGACGTTAGTGATGCAACAAATTTTAAACATATGGAAAATAAATAAACCATACAAATAAAATATGAAAAAACGTGATTTTATTAATCAAGATTGTGTGTACAAATCTGTTCCTCCCTTGATTTTACACTCTTAGATGATTTATCCATGATTCGAGGTGATTTAGTAGCGTATTTCTCGAACTCGGATGATTTAGATTTGACCTTTTCTATATGAATAATCCATCAATTTGTGGAGTATTCGAGATCTTGATCTCTTTGTGAATTTTTCGAGATGCCTTTTAAGGGAATTTAGTACCCTTTATATAGGCATAAACTAGGGTTTAAGGTTGAATAGCCTCCAAGAATTCTTATCTGAGTTGAACACAATTTGTAGAGTCTCAACTCGAATTGAACACATCTTGAAGAATCCCACAAAATTTCAATGTCTACAAATGCCCCCTGACTTGTGAAACTCAAAGACGAAGCTTGAAGTACTCATTCTTCCACCTTTGCAGCTTTAGATTTTCAGATTTGATTTAAGAGAGAAGAGATGAAGGGCAAATTTGGTCCCACTGGGCATGCCAATTTGTTTGCAACAAATTTTAAACATATGGAAAATAAATAAACCATACAAATAAAATATGAAGAAACGTGATTTTATTCATCAAGATTGTGAGTACAAATCTATTCCTCCCTTGATTCTACTCTCTTAGATGATTTATCCATGATTCGAGGGCCGTTAGTAGCGTATTTCTCGAACTAGGATGATTTAGATTTGACCTCTCTACATGAATAATCCATCAATTTGTGGAGTATTTGAGATCTTGATCTCTTTGTGAATTTTTCGAGATTCCTTTTAAGGGAATTTAGTACTCTTTATATAGGCATAAATTAGGATTTAGGGTTGAGTAGCCTCCAAGAATCCTTATCTGAGTTGAACACAATTTGTAGAGTCCCAACTCGAATTGAACGCATCTTGTAGAGTCCTACAAAATTTCAATGTCTATAGACGTCATCTTCATTCTATTTTGTTTTCTAGGGATAATGCACTAATATAATCTTAACCTATGTTCGAAATCTCAGAAACACATATATTATATTAAGGTCTTATTATCCCTGAACTTATTTTATTAATCATTTTTTATCATTTTACAGCCTATATGATACTGTCTTGTGGACCCAACGCTGATTGATTTTTTTTTAAGATAGTACCACGTAGGTCGAAAAGGGAGTAAAAAATTACTTATAAAACAAGTTCAGGAGATAATAGAGTCTTAGTATAGTATAAGTATATCTGTAGAGTTTCAAATATAGATTGAGAGAGTGATCGTGCATTTTTCTTTTCTTTTTTTAAGCTTTTACGTACCTAATTGTATCATATTCATTCAGCCTTGGCTGATTGACATAGTAGTGCGTATGTTTTTATGTGATCATTATTCATCAGGTTTGTGGCAGATGATGATACATTTTTACGATTTATTTTCTACTTTAATTAAATGAAATTATTTTTTTTTATTGCAAAAAATATATATACTTGATCGTCTATATTTTACTTATTTTGTCTCATATTCTGCTATTTTTCGATCTGTTTGTGTGCCGGTGGATTATCATTGTCTTAGCTTGTAAGATTACAAAATTTTGGTGATTATATCAATAAGTAATGTTTAATCGTGAACACAGTTATAATAAATTAAATAGAAATATAATAATGAAAATACAAATTAAGTAAACCTTGTGAAACAATGATTTATTGTTATTATTATTTTATCTGAATGGATAGCGGAAAACAATTCAAAGGAATGAACTTCATTTGTGCCGTGGTTGTTAGCTGTCAGATTATCAACAAATTTTAAAAAGATTGTTTAATTAAGAACTAAGAATTCGGAGTTTGATTGCTCTTACATCTAATTTATTAGTTTATGTAAAAATAAACACCAATTTATTGACTAGTTGAATTTTGTATATTTTAAAAACAATTTAAATTACAATTTTTTATATTGGAATACATTGATTAGCAATTCTTCTCTTTGTTTAATAAGAATCAAAAAATTGGAATTTGAAATCTTATATATTTATTTTATGTAAATCAGAACTATGTAAGCATCAATTTATTGGTTAATTCATTGAAGTTTGTATACTTAAAAGAAAAAATAAGACAATTTTTTATATTAATTTATTTTTAATTTTTTGAAGATTGTTTGAGAAATTAAAGAAACCACAAGTAAGTAACAAAAACACAAAAGAATAGATCGTGAAAAATACGAGAAATTCTACAAGCCTCATATTGTATTCACTGATAGGAGGCTTCTTAGTTAAAACAGTAAAACTCGAATTACATACATAGATAGCTCTTGCATTTGCACTAATAACTAAAACTCATAAAAACACAAAAACATAAAAACAAAAATGTTTCAAATATTAACGTTAGCTCTCTTGATTTCCTTGTTGGTTACATCGGTGAATGGTCAAGAAAAGCCACGTGGCGTAGCTTACGATGGCCGTTCCTTGATCGTAAATGGAAATAGGGAACTCTTCTTTTCTGGTTCTATTCATTATACCCGTAGTCCTCCTGAGGTGACTTTAAATTGTAATTCTAGTTATTTTCATATAATGTTTAATCATGGCTGAACCCATCGTCGGCCTACGACATCAATTTTTACTTATACATCTTAATTAGATTTTGTTCATTTTAGAAATATTATGTTGAGTCCTGCTATGTTATTTTTACGTTTTTTGTTGACTTGACATATCGCGTGTGTTGCATCCATTTTGAGCACGTGAGGGGTTATTTTTAAATTTTTTTCCTTCTTCTTCACTTTTTAGCCCTATCACTTATTCACCTTCCCTCATGAAAATTCATGATAAAAAAAACAATAAAAAAAATATGAAAAAATACAAGAAAAAATTTTCACACTTATTTTAAAAAAGTTTGTAAGAATAAATTTCTTAAAAATCATGACACTAATTTTGAAAAGATATTTTAGAACAAGATATGCATTTTTTCTCAAAAAAGTTAGAAGAATGTCATATATAATTTTCGAAATCAATTAAAGAAAAGAGCCTAAAATCTGATGATCTTTTTCTTAAAAAAATTGAAGAAGAACCAAGAAAATAATTGTAGAGTTGAGGAAGCAAAAAGGACGTTAGACAAATGGATATAGTGGGAAGATAAAAAAATAGATAATTTTATTTATTTATTTTTGCTGAAAAATTAGTTATTTTTTAATAATTTATTTTAAAATTATTATTTTTACATTCAAATGTCATATATCACCCGCAAACCTGCTATACACACTTTGTAATTTTAGCTGATTGTCAAAAAGGTGTCAAAATGACATAATAAACTCCTACTTGAAGTACTTAAAATGAACAAAACCTACTTGAAATGTGTAAGTAAAAATTAATGTCAATTTTAAAAAACTGTCGATATATTTTAACCTTTAATTATTTATACTTAATATGTCTCAAATTTTTCCCCACAGATGTGGCCAGAAATTATTAGAAAGGCTAAAGAAGGAGGTATTAATGTCATCCAGACTTATGTGTTCTGGAACATTCACGAGCCCGTTCAAGGCCAGGTAATTAAGAGAGACAAATCTAGAATTTGTTATCATGCTTAAGTAAATATACTATAAATTATTGAATCTCTTCTAGTGTTAAAAAAAAAAAGTTATTCTACGTATGAGTCATTGACTCACAAATTCGAATATTTGGATTAATGTTGGTTGATTTACAGTTCAACTTTGAAGGAAATTTTGACATTGTGAAATTCATCAAGGAGATAGCTGAACAGGGTTTGTATGTAACTCTGAGAATTGGACCTTATATTGAAGCAGAATGGAGTTCAGGGTATATTTTATGCAATGTTAATTATTTCTTATGGTCCTTAATTATGATCTATTTATTAATCAATATTTTGTTCTTGGAAACAGAGGGTTTCCATACTGGTTAAGAGAGATTAAAAATATCACATTCCGTTCTTATAACGAGCCATTTGTGGTATGTAATCACAATTTTGCATATTTTTTATTTAAATTAAATATTTTTAATGACTTATTTAATTAATTTATTCTCTCTTTTGAAGTACCATATGAAAAAATATTCAGAAATGGTCATTGATTTGATGAAAAAAGAGAAACTATTTGCACCCCAAGGAGGTCCCATTATCTTGGCTCAGGTTAATTTGTTTAATTAACGTTTATATAAATGTATAAGTAATATAACATTTTTACGTAGTATACACTATCAAATATCACTAGAGATAATAATTCAAACATTAATATTATTAACAGATTGAAAATGAGTACAACAATGTCCAAGCTGCTTATAAAGACAATGGAAAGAAATATATTGAGTGGGCAGCAAATATGGCTGTTGGATTATATGATGGTGTCCCCTGGATTATGTGCAAGCAAAAAGAGGCCCCTCCTTCAGTAGTACGTTCATTTTATTTATTCTATCAAAATTATTATTATACTTTAGAAAGTAAAAAATCACAATATTTTGTTTCCATTAGATAAACACGTGCAATGGAAGGCATTGTGCGGATACTTTTGCGGGTCCTAATGGGCTCAACAAGCCTACTCTGTGGACTGAAAATTGGACTGCCCAGTAAGTTCAACCTTGAGAGTTTAATTTCACTAATTAATGGTTAGATACCAATTACTCCATATTATTATGACTCTGATCGTCTAGTTTTTTCTTTTTTTTTAAAAAAAAAAAGAAAAAAGAAGAAGTCTATAGACAATGTATATTAATTTATACTATATATATACACTTGGACCATGATATATGTTGATAACTACTATAATTTTTAGTTTACTAATAATTATATTTAAGGAACGTAGTTGTTAACAAAGATGAAATACAGGTATAGAACATTTGGAGACCCTCCATCACAAAGATCAGCAGAAGATCTTGCTTTTTCTGTGGCTCGTTTCTTTGCAAAAAATGGGACTCTTACAAACTATTACATGGTAAATCAACATATTTACTAATTAATTATTGTGTGTTTTGATTATTCTTAACTAATTATTATAATTTCAGTACCATGGTGGAACAAACTTTGGAAGATCAAGTTCTTCTTTCGTGACTACTCGTTATTATGATGAGGCTCCTCTTGATGAATTTGGTAATTAATTAATTAACTAAACGATAACGAATAAGAGTGAAGCACTTTAATTTGATTTAATAAATTAAATGTTGATGGATTAGGTTTAATGAGGGACCCAAAATGGAGTCACTTGAGAGACTTGCACAGAGCTTTGAGATTATCAAGAAGGGCTCTTCTTTGGGGTAATCCCACAGTACAAAAGATTAACCAGGACCTTGAGGTACGTACGCCATTATTAGTATAAATTGACTTAGATTAGGATGATATATAATTTAATTTGATACATAAAATGAAATGCAGATCACTGTGTATGAGAACACTGGTGAGCATATGTGTGCTGCCTTTTTGACCAACAACCACACCACTCAACCTTCCAACATTACATTTAGAGGAGCTAATTATTACTTGCCTGAAAAATCAGTTAGCATTCTAGCTGATTGTAAGACTGTCGTTTACAACACTCAAACGGTAAACAAATCCACCTTAATTTTAATTTTTTTTTTCCCCAACTGTTATATGTATTGTATAACTGGAATAAATGAAAGTAAACAGGTAGTCTCCCAACACAATTCAAGAAACTTTGTACCATCAGAAAAAGCAAAGAATCTTAAATGGGAAATGTATCAAGAAAAAGTACCAACTGTCAATGAATTGGCACTTAAGAATAGGGAACCATTGGAGCTCTACAGTTTAACTAAAGATAAATCAGACTACGCTTGGTATTCAACAAGGTACACGATTATTTAATTATATTGTACGTATATAATTTAAAGGCACTCAGACTTGAATTTACTCTTAATATTTATATATATTATTTCTTAAAAACACAGCATCAATGTTAATCGACATGACTTGCCCATGAGATCTGATATTCTCACTGTGTTGCAAGTTGCAAGTATGGGCCATGCATTGGCTGCGTTTGTCAATGGACAATATATTGGTATGTTGTCTAATAAAAATATCATGTCGTGTCATATTCTTTTAATTTTCTGACGGTATTTAATGAATCATTTTTAGGATTTGGGCATGGGAACAATATTGATAAAAGCTTTGTTTTTCGGCAACCCATCGTGTTGAAACGAGGAGTTAATGACATCACCCTTTTGGGTGAGCTAGTTGGATACCCGGTATTTATCATTTGGTATAATTCTCCATTCGGTTTTAAGATTAATTTGAGCGTTAGAATTAATGAAATACTATTACAGAATAGTGGTGCTTATATGGAAAAGAGGTTTGCTGGACCCCGTGCAGTGACAATTCAAGGTTTAATGGCTGGAACTCTTGATATCACCCTAAATGTTTGGGGACATGAGGTGTGTATGCATGGTATTTAACAAAGTATTCAAATATTAAATTAACTAGTACTAGTAAAATTCAAAATTATTCTTTCAGGTTGGTGTATCTGGCGAAAAAGAACAAGTATTCACTGAAGAGGGTGCAAAGAAAGTAAAATGGACTCCCGTAACTGCTACTCCACCAGGACCTGTTACTTGGTATAAGGTAAGTTGGAGTCCCAAAGATATATATATATATGTATATATAGGGAGAGATGAAGTTTATTGATTGATTTTTCGTACTTACAGACATATTTCGATGCCCCTGAAGGCACTGATCCAGTGGCCTTGAAAATGGATAAAATGCAGAAAGGTATGCTTTGGGTTAATGGTAAGAGCCTGGGTCGTTACTGGGTATCTTTCCTCTCTCCTCTTGGACAGCCCACACAATCTGAGTAAGTATCAACGCGTATTCAAAATTGAAAGGTAAAAAGAATGATACGTACGATATTAAATTTATAAATTGATTTGCTGCAGGTATCATGTTCCAAGAGCATTTCTGAAGCCAAGTAATAATCTCCTAGTTGTTTTCGAAGAAACAGGAGGTCATCCAGAAAAAATAGAAATTGTAACAGTGAATCGAGACACAATTTGCAGTATGATCACAGAATATCATCCTCCAAATGTTAAAAATTTTGAGAGTTCCGGCAGTAAATTCTGCCCGGTTGTTGAAGATCTTAAAGCAGGAGCTCATTTAACTTGCCCTGATGATAATGTGATCGAAAAAGTTGAATTTGCTAGTTATGGTGATCCAGATGGTGCATGTGGAAATTTTACCATGGGTACTTGCACTTCACAAAATAGTATTAAAGTTGCAGAAAAATATTGTTTGGGAAAACACACTTGTACTATCCCAATTGAGAGAGTAACATTTGATGAACCAAACAAGGATCCATGCCCTAACATCTTTAAGACTTTAGCTGTCCAAGTCAAGTGTGTTGTACCAAAAAAGAATTAATTATTGATGGATTGAACCACATCCTATCAATATATCATATATAGGTTAGGCCATTCAATCCAGTATTATTGTGATTTAGTATTAGACTTGTATAAGTGATAAAAATCGTTGTTTTAAACGATGCGTATAATGAAAGCCTATTTGATTCTATTCATTAATTACCTACTTGTATTAATTTTTTTTATTCTTTTTTTGTATGATATAATTATCCATATTAACATATCATTGCAGATAGGTGCAATATTAAAAAATGACAGACAATCATGTAAATGAGTTAGTGGTATGTGGTACAAACGTTATAATCACAATTATTTCAGACTTACCTCATAATGAATCTGGTTTATAGTTTTGTATATGAATATAACTTATATATGTGATACATAACTCATGTCTTGTTCCTATGTATCGGATGCAGGAACAATGTATCTGCGTATTTTAAAAAATCTAAAATTATTTTATTTTGAAAAGCTTCCGTGATATGTAATTAATGCCCAAATTGTTGGGTTTATGTACTTGATACATATATAATGTAACTCAAATTATTGGATACCATCTACTGCGTGGAAGAAAAGTGATCAGAGCCCAAATTATAATTAAAAAAAAAAGGAACTTTTACATATAACCAATCAAAAATAGCATAATTACTCTCCAAAGCTATAGTTTGATAATTATAATTCGTAGAGACATGTTATAGGAAGGAGAGAGGTGAGTTAGACAGGGAGAGAGAGGAGAGAGGGCAAAGAGTGGGAGAGAGGTGAATTGTATATGTATATCGGTTAGATAGTTGGATATTATGCATATTCATTTGTATATATGGCAATAAAAATTGGGAGAGAGGAGGGAGGCGAGCGATATTGGGAGAGAAGTGAATTGTATATGTATATAAGTTAGATTATTATATATAATATACATATACAAACATGACAAATTATATAAACTCAAATTCATTCCACAATTAATGTATAATATCAGTCGTGGATGATAATTATAGTAAACTATATTTATAGCTATGATAAATAATTAAAGAGCAACTTTCACATATAGCAAACAAAAAATTCATATTTGTATGCTACAACAAAGTTTGCATAATTGCGCTCTATAGCAAACATAAAACTGTATAATTCGCTATACATATACAATTGTATAATTCGCTGGCCTAAATTGTATAATTCGATGGCCTATTTCGCTGCAATTGTATAATTTGTTTTGCATACAGTTGAATCGAATTAAAATGTATGTATATTGCATAATTATAAGTGTATAACAAGAAGATATGTGTTTTTCTCGCTTTATACAAAAACAAAAACACAATATATACACTTCTGTTGTATAAAGCTAGAGAAAATTGTATTCACTGCAATTGTATAATTCGTTGGCCTTTTTCTCTACAATATTTGAAGTAAAATGTTTGTAAATTGTATAATTAAGTGCATAACACGAAGATATACATTTTTGCATGTGTATGTACAATTTGCTCTCGCTTTATACAAAATAGAAACATAATTATACACTTCTGTGTATAAAAGCGAGAGAAGCGAGCGAGAATGGAGAGTGGCGAGCGAGATTTTTGGGAGAGAGACGCTGACAAATTTTAGCTAATGTTTGATATGGAGCACAATAAAATCAAACACTAGCTATTCCATTTAATTTAGGTTATTAGTTTGCTATTATATACAATTTTCTCATAATTAAATAGTATAAATTTGCTAGACCGCGTAATTTTTCATTTATAAAAGTAATCAAGACCCAATCTGTAAAATGAAAGCCCAGCCCATTTCCATCCGCTTGCTGAAGAGAGACAGCCCACAAAACATAAAGCTTCCCGCCATATAGTTTCAATCTCCCCCCAACTCCAAATAAATTTAAAATCACAGTAATACTATTAAGGAAACAAAACCCTATCTTAGTTTTGAATCATCAATTTCTCAGAAGAAAAAAAAAAGAATGTCGAAATCGAATCACCAAGAAGACCTGGATCTCCTTCTTTCACTTCCAGATAGGGTTTTGGAAACCCCTCCAGCTTCTCCTTCATCTCGTTTCCCAGGTAAATCTCCAAATCTTGTTTTTTGGGTCTAATTACATTAACATGACAGCTAAGAAACTAAATCCATGATTGCTTTTACTGAATTAGTTTCTTGGATTATTTTTATTGGATTCCTGTGGCCTGTTTTGATTAGTTTATGACTGAAATCATGTTTGGGATTTATCACAACTTATGGATTGAAGGTATAAGAAATCTATTTGTTGTACAGGGTAGATGTTTCTTGATATGAATCTCTGGAATATGATATATTATATTTATGGGATTTCTGTGGGTTATTCTATTTTACAGATTATTTGTCAGATGATGGATTGCCAAAGCGAATGGGAGAGGCAGATATGTCTGTCTTTAGGGATGCTGTTCAGGATTGTCTTGATTATGATACTGAAATTGCCAAAAAAGCTGCCAAATCAAAGCATACAAAGGGGTCAAGTGATGCAGAGGTTGAAAAATTTTCGGGTTTGCGAATTAGGTATGTTCTTTGGCATAGGTTATGGATGGCCTCATGGGTTCATATCCAACGGGTTCTTGTTGCAGAGCTCGTGATGCATTTTCCTGTCAAACTCATTATGTTGTTGGAATTTGAATGTTGCTAGCATATTTTTGTTTCGATATTTTCTGCAACACTTTCCAGATGACAGTAAATTTAGTTGCCTACGTTTCAAATTTTGATGAAAGGAAGTCCCAACTGAGAATGTACTATTTTGGCTTCTTAAAAAACTCATCAGATGCTTTTTGGCTTGCGGTTACTATTGATAGAAATGCCACATAGGTGCTTGTATGTTAGTTCCATTAATTTAAAATGGTGGCCTACTTAGATTGTTATTGGTGAAGTTGCAGTTGTGTTTACGCTTATTAGATTGGTTTGAGATAGCTGGTTGCTTCAGTTCTAATGTTGTGCCAAGAAAACTACATATGAATGCTCTATTTTGATACTGAACATCCAACTAATATTTTACATTTCATCCTTTCACTCAGAAATCAAGTAGTTTCACCTGTTGAACTGAGCAACCATTTTGCTGATATTAGGTTCATCCGGTTATCCGCAATAAGGTATGTTAAGAAGCTGACTGAGTTACCTGAATAGTTTTGTTGGACTATATAATAATATATATATCCTATCTGGTAGGAATTCGCTTCTTGGCGACACCCTTTCTGGTTGTTGGGCAACCGTTGGTGTTTTAACTGAGAAGGGGCAACCAAGAACAAGTTCAACAGGGAAGACATATGCAATCTGGAAAATTGGATCTTTGGATGAAAAAACTCTCTCTCTTTTTGTTTTTGGTGATGCTTATCAGAAGAACTGCAATGAAAAGGCCGGTGCAGTTTTTGCGCTGTTTAATTGCAGCGTACGCAAGGACAAATCGGTATTGTTATCATGCCTATCAGTAAGTTCATTTTCTTAAGATTTATGGTGGGTTACTAATGCCTCTTCAATGCCCTTTATCCAGGAACATGGATTTTCATTGAGTCTTTATTCATCCAGTCACATTTTAAAGATAGGCACATCTGTGGATTATGGAGTTTGCAAGGGGAAAAGGAAAGATGGGATGGCTTGCACTGTAATCATTAATAAGTATGACCTCTGATTTTATTTATTGTTATTTGTTACATGCATATAGTCATGAATGAACTGAATACTTTCAGGCAAAGTACTAAAGAGATGGTCGTCAGATACAATATGATGCTCTCGAAATATGCATAAAATGTTCTTCTGTTTACTTGTTTTTTCTCAATTTTCTGCTAAGTACACTGTTTCTCACCAACTACAAGGTGACCAGATGTCTCATCTTTGTTCTAGAGGCATGTTCTTGATTTGGTATTTGGTTTGGGCAAACTAAAGTAAAATTCTTCTTCCCTTTTATAAAAACACCTGGAATATCTCTTTAGAGGGTTCATGGCCTTGGGCGGTGAAAGTGATCTTGCCTGGTCCTTACATGAGAGGGATCCATTGTTTACATAAGAAGAATGAAGTACTGCTGCTCATCATAATTCTCATTTTGATAGCATTCATGTTGTTTGGTTTTGATTTGCTTTAACGATGATAATGTACTCATACAGTCATTAATGTGGCTTTTATCAGTTAGTTTTGATTTGGAACAGAGTGTTCAGTTTAACAATATGAAATCTGTCTCAAATTTACATTGTAGTCCTCCTTCTCATGGCAAGAGTGGAAGAATCAAAATCGTAATCTTGTAAACTAGCTAGCCATCCATATATAGTAGCTACTGCAATTGCTTGGTCAAATTGTGTACAAAAGTAATAGGCTTGCCCTTAACAAGAGTGATGCGGAGATGTTTACATACTATAGTTGTTTATGCAGATTATCATAAACTATGGTTGTTTCTTACCAAATAATATTGAGCCTATGGAAACTCGTTTTTGTTGTTGTACTCGTGATAAAACTTATGGATTGAGAACATTTGCAGGCGGCGTGGAACATATTGCAGCTATCATAAGCAGGTAACCAATTTACTGCATACACTTGTATATTAAGTCTGCTTGGTTGCTTGCTCCGCCCTCTCCATGTGCTCTTTAACTGAAACTTGATATACTAGGGAAAGAAAATAATGAACTGATTGTGTTTCTGTTAATTGCTCCTTCAGAAAACATCTGAGAAATACTCATCCAGCATGAGGGCTGAACTCAAAGGCGGGTGAGTGATCACCTTCTCAACCTCCCAATATTGCATTTACTTGAAGAACTGAAAACTTATTTCTCATTACTTCTTTAGCTCTCTAATTGCTGTTGGTCTATCAAGTTCAGGAACCTTAGAACGGGTTTCAGAGATCATCTCAAGTCTGAAGGAATTTACGTGGTTAATCCTTTAGCTGACAAGACAAACTTCACAAAGTCTAAAGCACCATTGAAGTTACTGTCAGTAGATGGATTGAAAAAGGCATTAAGGTTTGTTCAAGATACTTAGTGCCATCGCTTTAGACTTGAAAAGGTGCTGACTCGCATATTGTTTACTGACTCGAAGACACTTATTTATGAACAGCAATGCAGGGAAAGTGACTACCAATGTACATTCTCAAGGAATAAGGTTCCTCAGTCAAGTTACAGGTTAAAACTTTAGTTCTTAGAGCCTGTTCTAGCACTCCCAACATCTGTGACATTCTGAATTCTAGTTTTGCTCATTGCATTTCTATCTGTGTTACAGGAAAATTGGACTCAAACAATACCAAAGAATCTATTACTGGTCGAGATCAAACAAGAAATATGACAACAAACGAAAGGTGACAGAGATGGCATAAAGAAAAGTTGCACTTTTTGACCTTATATTATGTTGTCTGTTTGGTGACAGTGTAATCTACTTTTTTTTCCTCCAGGGCATCCTCCACCAAGAGAAAGAATCCAAGTGAAACAAGACCAAGTCACAGTTGTGATCAAAAGAAGCCAAAAATGGAGCAACAAAATTCAGGACAAAAACCTCAACAGGTTAAAGAAAAAATGATAGAACTAGACCTTGTCAGTTCAGATGATGAATTTTAGATTTATAATCATCTCATGTAATTTATTCGTATTTCTTAGCTTGTCGTAGAACTTCTTTTAAAATGGAAAAAAAGAATTTTTAATCTTATTGTGAGTGACTGTAACTTTTATATATTTGATGCATGTATAAAAGCTAAAACAGTGAAATCTGTAAGATAAAAAGTAAGATAGATTATTATAGACGGTGATGGAGTTATTAATTGAAGTTATAAGTTAAGCAAAATTCAATAACTTTAATGCTAAAATTATATTTGTGCCACTTTATATGTGCAAGCTATTTTATTTGAAATCTATATATTTCAAATTTCAAATTTGTTTGACATATATTTGGAAATGGTCCATACGATTGGTAGGTCATGTATGCACATGGGAATTGATTTGTCTCGAGGCCATGTGCACCCAAAATTCCTGCCCTTGCCAAATATGTGTACGTTTCGCAACTAAGATAAAGTTTTTATTACTATAATATAAAATATTTTGGTGAGTGACTAAAAAGTCATAGATTCTTTTTCTTAAAAAAGAGTTTGTAGGCAACATCACCTTGTCTTATTAGTGTGTATATAGGGGAAATCATAATATGATCACCCGTTAGGTAGTGGTGTTGACACTTTTCTCCAATCTTTACTCAAGATCCCAGTGGATACACAAAGTTTTACATTTATCTATGGCTTTTCTTTAATTATTTTGTTGTATAATGACATGTTTTTCGAAAACCATTAGTGATGGTTTAATCATTTTAATTTCTTTATACTTGAGGTTTAAGACACAATTGTCCAACAACAACTTAGTTGTAGCACATTATTACTAGCATTGATATATTATGGTAAAAGACAAGTACTAATGAGATTCGAATTCAAAATATCTGTTTACTTACTTAATACCATATTATATTATAATGTATGATTTGAGCGGACAAGGAGGATCTAATGCTGACCTACTAAATAATATTTGTAGTGCATGCACGGATCAATGGTGTGGGTTCATTTTTATAAACACCCATATGCCATTTATTATCACTAGAAAAAAAAAAGAAATGTATTTATTAATTCATCAAGTAGAGATATGTGGCCTCTCATTTTCACTCAATACCAACTTCTCATCTACCATGATTATTACATATTGTACCATGGTTGTTCATGAGTCACTACCTTAATGTTTTGGCACCATGCATCTAGTATAATATTCTTCTGTCACAAAATAAATGTTCTAGCAGGAATTTAGATAACATGTTATGATTTTTAACTTTACTTTTATTATTCCATCTTTTTAATAATTTTCAATTTGTAAGAAATATTTATTAAATAGGGATAGTTTTGTAAACTATATATTGTGCTTATTGAATTTTTAAAGGACGCAACTTTTACTAAAATTAACCCTTATTTCGAGACAGAAAGATAAGATGTAACTTTTGCTAAAATTAACCCTTATTTCGAGACGGAAAGAGTATCATGTTAAAATTATTTATTGGCTTCTTTTCATGCTTCTAAGAAAACATTAATTAGGAGGAGTTACCTTTTATCATATCTTAAGATATAATCTGATCTATTCATTGAGTGTACATATTCGATTTATGTGTCATCTTGTCATCTCCCCGTAATTGGGACCTACTGGGTGTCTGGATAGACTCTTTTTTTTTTTTAATTATGTTGGGATAACATAAAAAGTAGTATTTTTAAGAAGTCAAAAGTCAAGAGTAGAATGTTTTGAACTTATAATTTTTGACTTTTAATTTATATTTTTTCTGTTTATTTTTAATTGTTATGATATCTTTTTACAGTTAAATTATGAAAATTTTAGTTAATATTTTACGATATATTTTTTTATATATTAATATGTAAAAAGCGTAACAAAATAATTAAAAAATAGACCGAAAGAGTTTGTCACTTTGAAAAATCAATCCAAACACCTCCTTGTCTTCAAAAACAATTTTTTTTTAAAAAAAATATTATTTTGAATTTCTAAAACGACATATTAATTTGATACATCTATTTTCAGATATCGGGACAAATAATTTTGAGACGTATGAGTAGGAAGGAGTTGTCAATTTTCTTCATCTTTGCTTTGGAAAGAAGGCAAAGGTCAACCTCTTTCTAGTGATTCTTTAATTTTCATTTATAATATTGTATAAAATATAATATTATATAGTTTGCCCCAGTCTCCATGCAAAACTTTTGTGGCCTTCATATATTCAAATACTAATAAATATACTTGAATAAATTTTGAGACGTTAATAGAGTTAGGTTTGAGCTTTCACATCACTACACCAAACACGATCATCAAAGTGTTTTTATGTAAATACTATCTCGATCATTTTGAATATACTAATTTATTGAAATGTTGTTTATGTATATTAAATAATCAACTTATTAACTCCGCTGGAGTTATAGATATAAGTAACTTATAATGAAGGGGCATGCTTAAATGTGATAACATTATATGATTTATTGAGTTAAATACTTTTCTTGTCCATTTTTACATGTATTCATAAGAAATGCTAAATTTAATATTTTAAAAATAACTTTATCTCTTAGTTATTTTATAAATTAAACAATAGAACAAATAAAAGTGAATATTTATCTTTTTGTAAACAATGGAATATTAATTTATTGTTATAAAGAATCTTTGTCAATCACACAAGCTAAATAAATTTTCCATCTAACCAACCATCATAAGTTCAGATTGTACCCAAAAAAATCATCATAAGTTTAAATGAAATTGCTACTGTTTTAATGATAAATAGTAGGTAACTGTCGGAATGTACAATTTTAAAAGCTGCTGTATTTTTGTTTGTAAAATTTATGAAGTTTGATTGTTTGATTTGCTTAAAACTTTTCCATATGAAGGTTGAATATTTATGCCGTCACGTTACAAACTATAAATGGGATATCGTGCATTAATTACTGCTACTATTTTGCACTTCACATAAATGTTTTAATATGTGAATAAATATATGTGCTAACCTTATTTTGAGAAGCTACTTTTACTTTTGAGAGAAAAATTGCACACAATTTATTTTACATCTTCCTCAAAATTATACGCATCGATATAGAAGTAAATTTAAAATTTCACTTTTAAGTGAGAAAATAAAATTCTTTAGTCCTCCTCTTTTCCTTTCGATTAGGAAAATTGAGTTGGTTTATTTTGTCTTTTTATTTACGTAATTTTTTGTTTTTATTGATAATTATGTTGAGACAGAGAAAATTATCTGATTAAAAGGAGTGACATACGTAATTTTCAATACATAAATTCCAATTTAACTATATAAAATGGAAATGCAAAAAGATCCTATACATGGAGGGTTACTATATGTATATTTTATTTTATTTTTTGACAAATATACTCTCTTACATACCAGAAAAGAGAATATATATATATACTGAAAATCATCTAAAAATCAACTGTGTGAAAAATTATTTACTTAAAACAAGTGACAAAATTAGAACTTTTATTTAAAAAAAAGAAAAGAAAAAATACACGAAAATTTTAAAAAACTCGATCATAAATAAACCCTTTCGTTTGTAACTCAACCAACACTTGTTCAATAGTATATTTGGGGTGTTGGTGGTTCAATTTGAATCGATTATTAATTAAAACTAAAATCAAATAATTTAATAGGTTTTTTTGTATTTTAAAAATCAAACTAAATTAAATAAAAATCATAATCATTGATTTGATTATTATTGGATTGACTCGGTTTTTCTTATTTTCTTAATTTGAAAGTAATAAATTTTGTAAGGACATACGTATCTCGATAGACACAACCACATAGTACATGAACAAGCCACGTGAAAACTTTTGTCATTTCAATTAAGCAATACTATAAGTATTATTACACGAACAAAATGATTTAATTAAGAAAAATGTGACTATCTTATGTGTGGTAGGATAGATAAAGACTAAAACAATAAATGTTGATGGACTTGGACTCAATATTATACTAGTTGGTGTAAAATTTACGTATTCTTGAGAAAATGATAAAGTTAAAGAATTAAGTTAATTAAAATTTAACAAAATAGTTATATTTTATTTACGAATGATATATAAATAATTATAAAATTTATATATCTAATTTATCAGTTCAATTTGATTATTTTCGTTGTTATTTTTAGTACATCCAAAATCAAACTAAACAATATCGAGTTTCAAAATTTAAAAAATTGTAATTTGATTTAGTTTTTTAATCATAACCATAACCTAAGTACATCTATAAAAGCATAAACTTCAGTAGTTATAACTAATTATAATTAACCTATATTATCTTCATACCAAATGAGTCTATTTAAATAGGGAATTATTTCAAATAAATTTTGGTCCGAGAAAATTGAAAAATAAAACTAATTGCCCAAAAAAAAAAAGAGAAAGGGATGTTTGGTTATGTGGCAATAAAAGATAGGTTCATATAAGTGGCATCTCAAAGCGAAAAATAGCTGGCTCGAAGCTGTCTTTTTTATTTACACAAACCCAAAAAAAGAAAAAAAAAATTCAGCCTTTTCTTCATTTTCCATTTCTGCTATCTTTCTCTGCTCATATCCATTAAACTTTACTCCATTCATCATTTGTATTGTGATAAAGGTGGGTCTTTTAATTTCAATGAATGTGGCTGTTGAGTTAGGTCTTGTGTTGTTTTCATCATTCTATGCTTATAGGGTTTACACTAACAGTTTAGGGGTTTTGGGTTCTTGAAATTGCTACTATTTTAAGTTTAACGGACTGTATTCTTTTAACTAACAACTTTTGGGTTGAAGAGTAGGTGGAGGAAAGAACACAGATAGAGAAAGATTTTGAGCAAATAAAAGAACAAGTTGAGGGAGTTGCTGAGAAGGGCGAATTGGGTTTGGAAGAATGAGTGCTTCTAGGTTTATAAAGTGTGTTACCGTGGGCGATGGAGCTGTGGGTAAAACTTGTCTTCTCATTTCGTATACCAGCAACACTTTTCCCACTGTGAGTACTTCATTAACTCTTTCTGTATCTCTCTTATGAATTTTCTCAAACAGTTGTTGGGCATTTTGTTTTAAGTTTATTCGATTGGGATACATGCTTCTCTACCCTGTTGAGTTTTGCTTGTATTAGACCAAATGGGGCTCTTGCTTGTGGTATCCGGTTAAATAGTGGGGCTGTTTTAGTTTTACTTCCAATTACCACAAAGAATGGACCTTTTTGGGTATTTTTAAGGGGAAAAGAAATGTTTTTTCTGGG
This sequence comes from Solanum lycopersicum, assembly GCF_036512215.1. Lineage (NCBI taxonomy): Eukaryota > Viridiplantae > Streptophyta > Magnoliopsida > Solanales > Solanaceae > Solanum > Solanum lycopersicum. The sequence continues at coordinate 93,891,156 of NC_090800.1, forward strand.
ATGTTGAGTAGAGTTAATTGTTCTTATTGCTGATTAATCATTTTCATTTCTCATCTAGCTTGTCTTGTCTTGAGTAGTTTTCTAAATTTTGAGAGGATTTGAGGTGAAGGACGTGAGAATCGTTCTCCACTTTCTCTATTTGTGGATAGACATTTTTGTTCTAGGACGTTGGTGATAACTAAAACAACAAATATGTTCATTTAGTCTTTCTAGTGGGCCTTCCCCGGTTCTAGTTTGAATCAGCAAAGGCTGTGGCGCAGGCAGGGTTTTTCGAAAGTGGTGTACAAGGAAAAAAACATAGCACAACAACTAATTAGGGAAGAAGCAACATCCTTTCAATACATACAAATAGGTTTTGTCACCAAAGTTTACTAATGCTATTTTGGAGTAACTGGTTCGACGTATTGTTAACTACCAATAGGCAATGGTTTGAACCTAGACACGTACCATTCTGTATTGAAGCTCAAAAACTTTTAAAACTCTTACAAATGAGGCCACGGCGATTAGAACATGTGATATTTGTGTTGAAAACTAAGGCATCTGACCAAATGAGCTGCTTAGCTCTGTGGCAAGTGCTGTTATTTACTCTATTTGTCCTTCAATTTTGTTCTTTCTCTTAATTATATTATATATTACATAAAATTTTCTGCTGAAGTGGTGTCACGTGACAACTCTTAGCCTAACTTAATTCCGCCCTGGGCAAAGGAACTTCCGAATTATTATTTCTTAATGACACATTTTTACAGTGAGTAGAATTTTGAATGACTGCAAATGGCTGTCCCTAGTTGTGTCAGATAATTAGTGATGTATTACCGTCTCTCTTTTCGGGGCACGGATTTGGGGAATTAAGAAATCTATGAGTGGTGTAGCCAAGGTAAGATAAAAGGAAACTACCTCGGGACTATTGGTGAACTCAGGCTTATAGGCGTAATGTCAAGTTGGTTGAAAAACCAATAAAATGTTGTCTTCCATGTATTTGTGTGCATCATGGATTGCCGGCATAAATGATCTCTCTCTTTTCCTTAAAGCTAAAAGGGTATGGGAACAAAATATGGACTGAAAAAAAGAAGTCTTTAGAACTCTCAGGGAAGATGGTATACAAGCTCATCTTAGCTATACGTATACATGCTCTTTGTTGAATAGCTCTGGTTCTAAGTTAGATATTGTTTTCTTTTCTCATTGAAATTATCACTTTTATAAGTTCTAATTCATTTTATTAGACTATTGGGTGCACTTTTCACATTTGGTAACTGTCTGCTGTGTTGCAAACAGGATTATGTCCCAACTGTATTTGACAATTTTAGTGCAAATGTGGTTGTCGATGGGAGCACTGTTAATCTGGGGCTCTGGGATACTGCAGGTAAAAGTTTTACCACATCGGTAGTTTTATTTTCCTTTTTGTACCTTTTATGTGTGGAACATATTGATTCCTCTACTTTATAATTGAACAGGTCAGGAGGATTACAATAGATTAAGACCTTTGAGCTATCGTGGGGCTGATGTATTTATACTGGCATTTTCTCTCATTAGCAAGGCGAGCTATGAAAATGTCTCCAAAAAGGTGAGTTCCTTCTCTTGTATTCTCTGTCTCACTTTTTCTTGGGTTGTACTAGGTCAGGGAAAAGGTGATACCTATAGTTGTAAATCTGTATTGGTAGAAAATATAGAGAACTTCTAAAAGTTATTAATTTTTTATTTTGTAAATTATTGGGCATGAGATGAACTTAAATGGAAATAGATGGTCAATGAGGATTCATGTTGAAGGCTTCAACTTATTAAGGACTGAGGCGTAATTGTCGTAGAACTTAGTCAGGGAAATGAACTAGAATGTGGGAAGATTAATGAGACCGACACTCATTAAGTGAAGTGAATGTGGCAGGATTAATGATTCCTGTCGGTCTCATTAATTTGAACAAGTTCGTTAAACATTGGCTTGCTGGTATTTACTTTAAATACTTGTACTAGATGCATGGTAAAATACCAACCAACCAGTATTTCCATTGTTGTCGATATGGGATTTCTAGCCAAAATTAGTAAAAGTTGAAATGAGTAAAATATATGGTTGGTGATATTCCGCAATTGCTAATACTTATTTCGTTTCTTGCTACTGAATTTCAGTGGATTCCTGAATTGAGGCATTATGCTCCTGGAGTTCCAATTATTCTTGTTGGAACAAAGCTAGGTTAGCATCTCCTATTTAATCTTGTTTGATTGTTTGGCTAATCTTTCTTATTATTGCTAGTTTCTTCCAGTAATCTGTCAGTGTCTTAACAAACAGCTGATAAGTATTATTATGTGATTTCATATCAACTACTTTAGCTCATCTTGTTCTTATGGATAAGACCATTCCAAAAGTTATGACGCAGTTTATTCATGTACAGGAAGGCATAACCGAAGTGATAAATGCTGCTATTTACCTGCTGAACCATGAAACTAAATCATCTCAATCAATAGAGCGCTGATTGAACATAAACTTGTAGGACACCGCAACCTTGAATTTCAGCAACAACATACCCAGTGCTGTCCCACACAGTGGGGTTTGGGGAGGGTAGTGTGTATGCTAACCTTATGTCTACCTTAAAGGTGGTGTAGAGAGGCTGTTTCCAATAGACCCCCAGCTCAAGACAGACTAGGAAAATGCATAATGGAGGTACAATAGACAATAGATAGTAAGTAACTTGTGGCCCACCACAACCTTGAATTTCGGATGCCTTTTAAACTGGAACCAACTCTCTGAAGAAGTACTTATGTTGTCGCAGAGAAAAATGTGAGTTTGGTATGGTTAGGCAGAGAGAAAATTTGGTTCATACAACTAGAAGTCTTGGATCTCAGCTATAATCACTCTCAATAACTCTAATTGTTATGTGGTCCAACTGCCAGAAAGTCTGTTTGAGAAGTGACCTATTGCAGATTGAGATTTGAGATAGATAAAAATGTTAAGTTTTGGTTTAAAGTTTCATGTCTCATTTAAATAAATGCTGCAGATGCAAATTTATGCAGTTTTACATGGCCTAGCTAGCCTAACTTTTGAAAATAGTCATCTGGGGAAGTCACTAATCACATTACTTTGAGTCTAAATTAGAATTGGAATGTGCATCTTCAAATTTTAAGGCCAAAAACTATTCTAAATAGTAGAAAACACATTGCCTGGATTTTGAAATTGGAAGTTATTAATGAACTTAAAACATATTAGTTTACTGTAATCTATCGCTGAAATTCAAATGTACTACTGTTGAACTTAAAAGTTCACAAAATATTCTAAACCTAAGCGTGAAGGATATATCTTCTTGACGTTACATTCAAGGACATCTTTTCTTACATCCAAATACATAAAGAACTTTGTGTGGTTTCTATCCTTCTAATTTGCAGCTAAAATGTACGTTCCTTTTCTGGAAAGTTTTAATTTGAATTCTCTTTCCCCGGAAGTTCAGTTTACACGAGTCTAATTGCTTTTTTCCATTGCCTCCTTTAACTTTCTTCTCATGTATTTCCATGTTCTTTAGTCTAATACTGTTATACTGTTGATGTGTTTCCATTAGATCTCCGAGAGGATAAGCAATTCTTTGTGGACCATCCAGGTGCTGTTCCACTTAGCACTGCTCAGGTATACTACCTTCAATGTGTTTTGAATAACAACTGTACATTCGGTGTTTTCAGTTTCTGGATTAAAAAATTTATGTGGCCCCTTAGCCCTCTAGCAGAACCTTAAATTCCTGCTTATTTTTAAGGGTGAGGAGCTGAGAAAGTCGATTGGTGCTGCTGCTTACATTGAATGTAGTGCAAAAACTCAACAGGTGCTTTTCTGATTCAAAGATGACTATATGCTTAAGTTTTCAAGTTATCTTGTTTTACATATTTCAATTGCCAAAATTGCAGAACATTAAGGCTGTTTTTGATGCGGCCATTAAGGTGGTCCTACAACCACCCAAGCAAAAGAAGAAGAAGAAGAGAAAGGGTCAGAAAGCCTGCTCTATCTTGTGATTGCTAAAAGCATTAGCTGAAGGAAGGAGATGTAGATTGTTTATCAACGTCTTCCAAGTTCAAAAAATGCACAACATAAGGTTCAGTACTGTTAGTCTTGACTGACTATAACTGGAAAGCATCAAACCTGCAGTTGTCCGTTTGATTATAGGCCGAGATGTATATTTGTGATCCGAAGTATGGTTTAGGGGTGTACGAATGTGCAAAAATCATCTCAGTTCGTTTTAAATATGTATAATCTATTATGTAACACTAGTATGATGATTTTTCGTCTTTGCGTCTGCTAAATGTTGTTGTGTAATGTGCCTGAACATACTGATTTAGATTGTCCAACAAGTTGATTTGCTATTGTCATTGTTTTGAAACATAAAGATGGTGCTGCTGCATTTTATGATTTTCTGATGGAAACTATTAGGTCACATTGGCTTGTATTATTAGTTAGAAGTTGGAAATGCATGTCATAGTTGCAGGGTTGGTCAACTTATACTGATCATTTTTCAACTTATAATGTTACGAGAGTGCGTATAGTATTTTTGAAACAATTTTTTTTACCTCTACGAGATAGGATAGGATAACGTGTGTGTTTGTTGTTGCTGGCACAAGACAGATGTGTTAAATCCGTGCGAAACTTTAGTTAATTAAAGCTGCAAGTTAAACAATCGATAATATATATGATAATACAAATTATAGAGATTAGGTAAGATCTGTAAGTATAATTAGGTAAATAAATAGACAGATAGGCTCCTCGGTCCTCACATCATAAAAATTGGGTCAAAATTTGAAAAAAAAAATCTGCCAATAATACATATGCATGTCCCCTGTAAAAAAATCTACTATGAAAGTGATTGCTGCTTTTTAAAATATGTGGGCCTGTATCCTAATGGGCCACTCGTTGTGGGCCTTTACCCAAATCTTTTCCATTCATGTTAGAAGGCCTATGGATCTTCAATTTAAATTTTCTCCAATAACAGGTAATGAGGTGGGGAATATATGTTCTAATTTAATAAGAGAATTAAATATTGTGCATATGAAACTAAGATATTATTTCTATTCGATGTTAAAAAGATTATGCAAAGAAGACACGTGTCATAGTTCATCAGCTTATTATAAAATATTGAATGTAAATAAGTTTGTTTATCAGATGACAAATTGCTAAAAACGACGACCTATCTTTTTTTTCAAGTGTTGTTATTTTTCCTTTAATTGATAATAAAGAATAAATTCAATCAATAATATTCTGAAGCAGTGCTTTGTAATAATTCATATTTCTGAATGAAAGATTTGTCATATAGAAGATAAATGGATGGTTATTCTTTGAGTTGGATCTCTTTATATTCTTTCCATTTTTCTATAGTTTTAGCATAAAATGAATAAATAGTATTTTAGATATTATTCCATTGGCCTTTATAATTTTAAGGGTTGTTGGGGGTGGGGGTTGGGATATTGATGGGAAAAGTTACAAACATGTGCTAATGCTCATACTGTGTGATCGTCGGTGGCACTATTATTGTGAATTTATTTTTGTGATACGATTTGGGACAGAATAAGACATGTCACCAAAGTTTTTTCTTCTTCTTATAGTTTCTTTTATTTTTTCATTTTGTGTCGGAAGCACATATTAAAGTCAATTAATTTTGAATTGTACGGGTTTATTTTAGAGTGACACTCTTAATAAAAAAAATTTCAGACATCAAATTCGATACCTCTGATTAAGGGTAAAACAATCCCACCACTCCACTAAAATCCATAGGTAAGGGACTCCTTACTGCTCTAATGTTTTCTATCATATGTTTGTGTCATTTCATAGCCTTACAAATTGACTTGTGTCGAGAAGTTCTATTTAGGTACATGTAGCGCTTTAAGTTATGAATTCAATAGGTTAAATAATTTTAGCTTAAGTATTTCTATATATGGTAGTATATATATATATATATATATATATATATATATTAGTTTTTAGCATTTAATATCACTGTCCTACTATCAGAAATTCATAAAACTTAAATTTATATAAGCTTCGGAGGCAACTCTATTTTTATGTTTGAAATTCGAAATTTTTGATTAAGAATTAAGAAGGATTCCTTTTTACGTGAGCTTACTATTTATATATTAAGACAATTTAAAGTTAAAAATTCTTGAATTTTTCACTATCCTACGATAACTCTTTGGCGGTATGTTTCCTGAAGACCTTAATACTTTTTATCTAACATGAAATAATTACCATTTATTTATTTGAAAATAAAGTCATATATTTAAATTATACTTTGAAATAGTGTGAATCATCAATTTTTGAACTAACCATGAATACATGAACGATTAATACCTACTGATGAAAGGAGGAGATATGCCATGTGTAAATTAAATTACGTGAAGGAAGTTCTTGTTTCTAGTAGACGTAAAAGGCAATCCTACCTTTTATTTAATAATAATTGGAAGTTTATTAATAAAAACATATGAAAAAAGTCGAAAGACATTTAATATTTAGTATATATATAAAAATATAATTTTAACAATATATTTAATTTTTGGCAAAGAAAATTTAAAATTTAAAATATATTTATTAAAAAAAAATATTTTCTTTCATATCAAACATATTTTAAACGTTCACCTTATCTAATTCCACTCATAAAAAAAATTACGAATGATTTCGCTTTCTTATTTTTTTTTGGAGAAAGATGATTTAAACTTTATAATATATGATAAAGTCCAACATTTGTTGCCACGTTCTGGCTATGAGTATTTTGCTTTATTTCTTTTTTCTTCCTTTTTTTTGATAATTAATGGAAGCTTGCACATGTAAGATATAAGATATTTTAGTAGCCGTGACCATGACATATTAAAACCGTCCGTTTTTTTAAAAAAATTCTTAACGAGAGGTTTTAGTTATTTGAAGATTGTAAATTGAAATTTAAAAAGAAGAGAGAAAAGAATTTTTAATTCGCTTTTCACGGGAACGTTAAGTGATATTTTTTCGCATGAAATTCTTAGTATGTATTGATACTTTTTCTTTTTATATTGAAGATTTAGTTTAGTGATTAAGAGAATACAAAAATTTCTAAAAACTACGTGCTTTAGCCTAGCTAGCTAAGAATATCAATTCGAATCATAAGTACGAGTCAAGAGAATCAAACCTTGATTGTCCATATAAAAAACACTACAAATAGAAATATCTTTTTAGTTTTTATTCTAATATTTAATACACGTTTATAAAAAAAAATCCAGAGGAATATGCAGTTCTCTTTTAATAACTTGGTTACTACTCTCTTTGACATTTTTAAATAATAATAATAAAAAATATTTATATATTATACATATTCTCAATTTATTTAGACAGTTAATATTTTTAAAAAAATATAAAACTTTTTTAGTGAGTAAAATAATTTTAAAATTTTATTCATTGGTAAGAGTAAAATATGAACTCACGTTAATTATTTTCTTAAATATGTGGTAGTAAAAAAATGTACAAGTAACCGATGGAGTATAATGAAAAGATATTGGCTATTAATTAATGGACAAAAATAGTTACACTTGTCCATTTCATTTTCCTTTAAAAATTAAACTAAACCTTTCAAAAACTTTCTAATTATAGTTTGACATCTCATATTAACAATAAAATAGAAACAAACAATGATATGAGGTAGCCAGAGTTTGACGTTTTTGACGGCATATATGAAGCAATAATTTGTCATTATAGATTATAATTTAATTATGTAAGTATTAAATTTCATTATAATCATGCTTATCTTTTCAGTAAGCACCTTTTTGTTCTGTTTGAAGAGCTGCTAAAAAGGTAATAAATTTCTCACTGGCAGTCAAATTTGATTTAGTCATAATTAAAGTAAAACATGATAACCTCCCAAAGTTGACCAAAATAATCCAATATTCCAAAGGCTGTTTCTCTCCCTTTTACTTATTTTTGACCATTAAAAACTTATTTTAAATGTCTCCAAACCATTCGATATTTTTTAGTATTATCAAATAAGTTTTAGTAAAATTTATGTATATACGAAGTTGCCTGTAGATTTAAACGAGTTTAACTGTTTATTGACTTTAAAAAAAAGTTCAATTCATCCATTTGAACCATCAAAGGATGACAAGTAGTGCTTTTTTAAAAAATAAAATAAAATGTAGTACTCCATAAGGGAACTTTGAACTATCGACTAGATTAGCCACGGACATAAATACTTTTATTATTTTTTATATTCTTTTTAACTTATACATTTAGTAAAAAATAAAAAGTTGCTACACACAAATATATATTATCATATCAATTTAAAGATGATTCATTTTAAGGACAATTCAAATTATTTATCAAAAGTACCTTAACCTCAAAATTGAAATTTAAATTCTTTTTTTATTCAAAATTTAACATCAAAATAACACTTAGATCAAACTCCACTTTTCAGAGATTATTGTTCATTTTGGAAATAATTGAAGGTTGAAGAAAAGTACTATAATACAACAACAATAACAATAAGAAAAATGCAAAGAGCATACAACTTTTAATTAGAAAAGAATGTTCGAAATAATATTTCAAAGTTAAAGTAAAATCCTTAATTATAATTTGTTATTTACAAGTTTAATTAGCACTTGTTAGTTACAGTGGTTCCTAGAGGACAATTCATACAATTTTTTCAAAATTACCTTAACCTCAAAATGAGATTTAATGTGTTACCATGAAATATTTTTATCTTTTTTCCCCATAATTCAACACCAAAATAACACTAGATCAAACTCCAATTTTCAAAAATTATTGTTCATTTTGGAAATAAACTTTTTTTGCAAATTTTAAAATGAAACATGACCAATTACCTGTTAAATTATTCAAATTTCAAAAACAAATATCTAAAAAGAAAAATTTGAAATTTAAAATCGGTCACAAATGAAATATGTTTCAGTATGTTTTGAAAATATGATCGTTGTCGTAACGTTGCGGCAAGCTATTAACTCAACCAACAATATAGTAAGGCCGCTGGAGTTTTCTTAGCCCTATTTGTCGGTGGTTAGCAGAATATCAATATTTTCACCGCGACTTACCTGCATGATTTTATGAACAGAACCCAACAATATTATATATATATAAATAAAAAAACAATCTTAATTTTTAACCTCTGTTTTTTCAAATACGTTGTTTAATGTTAATCTCTGTTTTTATCCCTCTTTCCCGGCAATTCTTTATTCCTTACCCTTCCTTCCATCTTCACTATACTACCTAGGATTTTAGGTATCAAATTCCAAAAATAAATTCTCTGTTTTTTTTTTCCTTTTTTCTAAAATATAATATTTTTTAAAAAATTATTGAATTTCAAGAATGCCCATTTGCTGAAGTAAGCTTTATTGTCAGCAAAGCACCTACCTTTGGCATGTATTTGTTTGTTTGTTAGTTCAAACAAGTTTGTATATAATCTTGGTGGCTTTTCTTTCTTTTTTCCAATGGCTTTAGGTAATTCCCTTTTTTCCAATGGATTGATATAATATTGATTATTGGTCATTGTGGGTGTTTATGAAAATCTCCATTTTTATTCTTTAGAATTCAAGATTTGGATTTCTTGTTGTACCTGTTAATTGCTTTTTTTTTTCTTGTTTTTGACTATTCAGATCAAGGCATAAATTCTGGACTAGTGTTTTGTAAAGCACTTCATTTGTCTTGTCAGCTGGAGCATTCCCTTTTTGCAAAATGAAAAAGCATTAAATTCATATGATTGGAGAAAAAAAAAGAAATCTTTTTGGTTGTTAAATTTTAGGAAGAGAAGATGATATTTGCAAAGATATTAGAATCAGAACAGAGAAATGTTATTGTGGGAATCCGATTTGATGGACATATTAGAGAGTTGTTGAATTGGGCTATTGTAAAAGTTGCAGAACCTGGAGATAGAGTAATTGCTCTACATGTTTGTCGAAATGCCGGTACGAAAATTGAATTGAATTTTGCTCTGTTTTTTAAAAACTAACTGTGCTGTTTTTGTCTTGACATTGTAACTTTTAATCATTATTCAGAATCAATTGCAAACGTTAAATCATCGTTGGACACTTATCTTTATGATTACGATGGCTTGTGTAATAAAAAGCAGGTTCTTTTTTTTTTTCCTTCCTAGTGACAGATACAATTCAACTTTCTTTAAATGGTTTGTTGTCTTTTAGGAAAATAAAGAAAAAGTGCCGATTTTGATTGACGTGGGTTGTCTTTGTTTGTGAAATTTCAGGTTGATCTTATTTCTTTGGTGACAGAAGGAAGTTCTATTAGAAGAGTTTTGGTGAGGGAAGCAAAGAACCATGATGCATTAGCTGTAATAGTAGGAAATTGCAAGCATAGTACTCTTGGGTAAGTAAAAGCTATATACTAGCCCGACTAATTCAGATTTTCAGTTCATATATATCTTGCTAATTATATTTTGAAAGCGGACTTGTATAGGGGCTGGACCTCAATTGCTAAATATTGTGCGAAGAAGCTGCCTACCACTACTGAAGTTATGGCAGTTGACAATGGGAAAGTTTTGTTTAGAAGAACCTCTACTTCCCAACTCAAAGGTACTTCAAGATTGCTTGCACATTTGAGCTAAAAAAATAATAGTCATAACAAAATTGAATATTTGTTCTGTTCTTGATGACAGGTTCTTTTAGTGATCCAAAACCAAGTCTTTATCTAGAAAGAATTTCTACTTCAAAGGATTGCGAGTCTGAATTTGGTGAATCGGAGATATCCGAATTTGGAAGGTTCAGTTGTGAAGTGACTAGAACTTTGGAGAGATGGACAAATGGTACACACAACATAAAAGAGGAAAATACAAGTACTTCAGGAAAACACAAGAAAGGTTCTCTTTCACTAGGTTCAATTTCTCTTCCTACCGAAGATTGTGCTGCTGTTACTACTAATACTCCTGGTTGGCCCCTTTTACAAACTACGAGTTCGTTGAATGAACCTGCTAAAGTAAAAAGAAAGATGTCGGTAGTGCAGTGGGTGATGACCTTGCCAAACCGATCTATGTTAGATAGTCCTAAATCAAATTCTTCTCCGAAAGAGAACCAAAATGCTTTTGGAATGGAAAATAGTTACTCCCTCATGGATTTCATCGAAAAGGAAAGTGCATCAGTTGGTAGCCAGCTGATAAAAGATTATTTTGGCTGCAAATGGTTTAGCTATGATGTTATAAGATCATCGACTTCTAACTTCTCCTCGGGTTGGTTTCTCTAGCTCTTTGTCTACAACATATTCTCTTTTCAGCCTTGCTTCTTTAACATTGAAAATTTGTGCAGAGAAGTTGATCGGCAAAGGTGGGGAAAACAGTGTGTACAAAGCGGTTCTTCCTGATGGAAAATCAGTGGCGGTGAAGGTTTTGAATTCATCAGATGAAGCAAGGAAGAATTTCAGGCAGGAAATGGACATTATGACCAGAGTGGAGCACAAGAATATTGCTCATGTACTTGGAATTTGCATACAGGATTCTGATCTGATATCTGTTTACGATTTTCATTCAAAAGGGAATTTAGAAGAAAATATACATGGTAAGCTGCAAACCAAAGAATATATTCTATACATAAAACCACGAGTTAATTCGTTAATTTGGAATGCAGGAAGAACTAAATCAGTATTGCCATGGGAAAGAAGATTCAGAATAGCGGTTGGAACCGCAGAAGCTTTAAATTACCTACACAATGAATGTCGAAGGCCCGTTATTCACAGAGATGTGAAGTCATCAAACATTCTTCTGAATGATGATTTTGAACCACAGGTGTGCTTTTAGATAAATCGGTGATTATCTTATGATTGATTTGATATTATGAGTAGATAGAAGTTAAACTGGTTGGATAATTCTTGTTTGCAGCTATCCGATTTTGGGTTAGCGATATGGGGACCCACAAAGGCGTCGTTCTTGACTCATAGTGATGTGGTAGGAACATTTGGTTATCTAGCACCAGAGTATTTTATGTATGGGAAAGTTAGCGATAAGATTGATGTCTACTCCTTTGGAGTGGTTTTGCTGGAACTATTATCAGGGAGAAAAGCTATTGGCTTTGAGACTCCCAGTGGTCAAGAAAGTTTGGTTATGTGGGTAAGCATCATCTCTACTTTGACATGAATTACTACTTCCATTCATCCGAAATTTTTAAAAATTAATTATTACTTTCCAGGCAAAACCTAAGTTAGAAAGCAGGAATTACAATGCCATTCTGGATGAGAACTTGAATGTAAATATTGAAGATGATCAAGTCCAAAGAATGATTCTTGCAGCAAGACTCTGTCTTACACAGGCAGCACGACTACGTCCTAACATAAGCCAGGTAACTATAACAACATTTACTTTGCAATATAATCTCATTATAACTCTTGGTTTTCGTATTTAACTCTGCATGAGATATACGATATTTGTGAAAAATCAAACGTTATGGGAGAAGCTATGCACTTTTAAATGAGATAGAATGTAGGATAAGAATACATTATGCCATCTATACATCTATGTTGCTTGGACCTTCCAAAAACACATCTGCACCTATGTCGGATCCTATATATTATTGTTTTATAACTCAAGCATGTTGTTATTTACGTAGATCCTAAAGATGCTGAAGGGGGAGAAAGATGGGAATGAAGAAGTAATTGCTAGAAACAACAATACGGAAGAATATAATGATGATGAAGTATATCCAGATTCAAGTGCAGAGTCTCATTTAAGTCTTGCATTTCTTGATGTTAATTATGATAATTCGACATGTTTCAGCAGTAGTCAAGACCAAAGTAGTCCTCTTTCATCAGTAGATGAATATTTGAGAAAAAGATGGAGTAGATCATCAAGCTCTGAATATTAGTAGCTTTTAATTAATTTACAATGTGATTTGTACAGTTGAAAAAAAAAAAAAAAGCACCCATTGTTGAGGTGATTAGATGTAGAAGGTACCAGAAAACTTTGTGATAATAGCACAAAGTTTGTCAACCCCACAGAGATTTTGCAATTCTGTGGATCAGATTTGAAATTTGAGTGTGAGAAAATATTGTGTTTGTAATAAAGTTGTTTGGTATTTTATTCTTTTGCTTTTTGAGATAGTTTAACTTTGCTGGAGGAGATTTTTTAAACTTTCACAAGTTAATCAGATTACGTGGCATTTTATAATGTATTGTATTATAATATAGTGCGTGTTGTGTTGTATTATGTTATGTTATATTGTATTGTTTTAATAAATATAATATTTTATTGTTTTTCATCGTAACATAGTCATGAGGTAGAGCGATTATAGAGAGGTAAATAGAAGATAAAATAAGATTAGTAATGTTCGCAACAAATTTTTATAGTCGCTGAAAATTAACTGCAAGCAAAATAAATAAAAGAAAAATGTAATTTTATTGATGAATCATGTGAGTACAATTCTGTTGTTCTCTTGTTTCTTCTCTCCTAAGTTTTTCCGTGATTCGAGGGCCTTCCATAGCGTATTTTTCGAATGTAGGATGATGTAGACCTCCTTGAGACGTATTTGATCTCCGAGAACGTCGGGAAGCGCTTTGTTTTTCCAAGTTGATCTCCGGGAAGAATTCCGTTGATTACTCCTTCGAAGAGCTATGTCGTTGATGTTGTAGCTTTCTCCAATTGCAGAATGCTTGTTGAAGTCTTCCTTTTTTGAATGTCATGTTCATCCCCTATTTATAGTTGTAAGGGATGGACAAGGTTGGTTGTGATTGGCCAAAGGATGTCGGTTTTGACACCTGGCGCATTGTGATTCGTTCTTGCATTTGATTGAGACTGCCACCTCATTTGGACACGTGGCGTCACCTCGTTGATCTTAGATGTCTAGTCACTATGACACGTGGCATGAGTTTGAACTTCAAGCTGAAATGGACCTTGGACTTGAATTTAATTAAAAATGGACTTATTTATTTGTAAAGTCCAAATTAATCATTCAACCCAAATAAACATGAATTTAATCCAAATTTTGTATGAATTAAATCCATTAAGATTTGTATGTCTACAAGTAGATAATAAAACAAAAACAAATTAAGAAGAGAAAAATTGTAATGACATACAAAAAAAAATTAAGAGACAATCATTATTACAACATAACAAGTAACTTTGAATTATTAGAAGACAGCAATAACATAGAACAAAATTTTAAGTAACAACTAAAAGACGATCATTATTACAACATAACATGTAACTTCCAATTATTAGAAGATGATCCGACAAATCTAATTTCTTTGTAGTGTAATTTCTCTTAATAGGGAAAAAGACCCCTAAAATCTAAGTAAAGCTGTAAGTGAGACCCAATTCTATATAGCTTTATGATCCATATAACGTTACTTAAAAGTAAAACTTACTCCTATTAAATTTCTTGTGGAAACAATTCTAACTAGCCTACAAACTCTATTAAGTTAGTCCAAAAAAAAAAATTGAAAGCTTGCCCTAACTGAAGCCCAAGTGAGAATCCAACTCAAATATTTACAACACTATGCTAGAAGTAGCTCTTTGTCTTATGGCAATATCAACGTACTAACGTCCGTTTGGCTATTACAATATGAAATCATGATATGAAAATAAGAGATTAAATTAAAGTTTTATTTGAACATGTGATATGAAATTATATTATCAAATTCAAGTTTTACGCAAGGTATCAGAGGATAATTAATTAGTATTAGGAGATTTGATATTAAATTCTCAAAGAATCCAAGGTTGATTCTATTCTTTCACTTATTAAAAAAGTGAACTTTTTATTTAGGATAAGAAACCAAAGTTACTATACTACTTAATTTCTTTCCAATCACTTAAAAAAAGTGAACTTTATGTTTAGGTAAAGAAACCAAAGTTACTATACTATATTATTTTCTTGGGATAATGCCCAAATACCCCTCAGCCTATGCCTAAAATCTCAGAGACACACTTATACTATACTAAGGTCCTATTACCCCCTGAACTTATTTTATTAACGGAAAAGGGCCTAAAATACCCTTAAAGTATTGAAAATGGTACAAAATTACCCTTCATCCACCTATTGGCTCCAAAATGCCCTTCCCACCCACCTATTGGGTCCAAAATACCCTTGTCATCCACCTTTTGATTCAAAAATGACTACTTATTTAACGATTTTATATTTAAATATTTTTAAAATACGTGGCGCTCAACTATTTGTTATAATTTAACTTATTAGTGTAATTTATAAATCAATTCACTACCCATCCATTACTAATTAAATCCCTCTAAATTAATGAACCCGTCAAATTATTAATGCAAGCTACTACCAATTGAGTGTTTTTAAAAAATATAGAAGAAAATTATCATACATTCAAGTGGCTACATAAAAATCACCGATAAACTTAAAAGTCTGACTATGTTCATCTTAATTATTCTTACGTCTTAATTATGTGATGTTACCTCATAGGTAACTTTTTTTCAAAATAATATATTAAAGGTTTTAAAATAAATCATAAATATTTATAAAATTATATTTAAAATAAGTGCATTAATTAAATCGGGATGTATTATTTCTTTACCTTTAATCATAATTTTCTAATTCAATTTTGAAAGAAAGTGTCCTCCTAAATAAGTGGCTCAACCTAAATTTCATTGGGGCTTCGATTCGGATTCGAATAATTTTGAATGTCATTTTCAGTAATCTATAATTTCATCGTGTTTTAGTAGTGTTTATGACAATTTTGATATTATAATTGAATTATTAATTGAGTGAGGTTTAGTTTGTAATGAGTGGGTAGTGGATTGGTTTATAAATTATATTAATAAATTAAAATTATATTTAATAGTTGAACGCCCAGTATATAAAAAAAATATTTAAAGAGTTTAAGCTTAAAACAATTAAAAATGGTCAATTTTGAACCCAAAGATGGATGACAAGGGTATTTTGGAGCCAATAGGTGGATGAAGAGGGCATTTTGGAGCCAATAGGTGGATGAAGGGTAATTTTGTACCATTTTCAATACTTTAAGGGTATTTTAGGCCCTTGTCCGTTTTATTAATAATTTTTTACCCCTTTTTAGCCTACGTGGCACTATCTTGTGGGCCCAACGATGGTTGATTTTTTTTTTTCAAACTAGTGCCACATAGGCTAAAAAGGGGTAGAAAATTGCTTATAAAATAAGTTCATGGGGTAATAGGACCTTAGTATAGTATAAGTGTATCTCTGGAATTTCGGGCATAGGTTGAGGGGGTACTTGTACATTTTCCCTATTTTCTTTCATATTAGAAAATTTTCCTTTGCTAAAAATCTAACTTCGTATAGGAAGAAACTATATACTTAATTTTAAAATTATTCGATATCTATGCCACATTTTCACCTACATAATAAGTAGTTAAAATTTAATATTTTATGGAAAAAATAATAATTTTAAAACTCTAATAGGTAATTCAACACAAGTATGGGGAAACTTGCCCTAGTTAGAATCCAACTATAATACTCTTTAAATAAATTTGACCTTATGGCAAAATAGTTGTTGCAGTAAAGGAAAAGTATTGCCTCCTCTACTTATAATTTGGTGTTTTCTCGTGAATTTATATTAAAGATTGGTCTTTTGTTGACAATATTATTTTTTTGAAATAAATTTTTAGCGACATTGAATATTGACATTAACAGAGTGTTGAAGTTTTTATCGGTATTAGTTAAGTGTCATTAGAACCAATGTCGCTAAATGTTTTAGGAACATATATAAAAATGCTTATTAACGCTAAAAATACACATTTAATAATAATTAAAAATTAATTACTGTTAATGATCATTTTAATGTTGTGTATTTAGCTTCTAGTACTAAGTGTTTTAAAAAAAAAAAATAAGTTGTAAACATTGTAGCTAGACACATATATTCTTTACCAATTTATGGATTAATGTGCATTTTCATTTAATTTCAGTCTCAACTAGTTTTGTGCAGTCAATATTGCTCTATTTCAATCTTACTATTGCTATTAAGTATTATTTTTAACTCAGTAATTTACTTCATTTTATTGAAAATTTAATACTAAAGTTGATTTTTGAAGTTTCTACTTTCTAGTCAACAGTTATATAATGGGGCCCAGAAAACAAGTGGAATTAGGGAATGGGCTATATTACCTGAATGTCAACGTCTATTCACAATAATTTGATTATATTCTTGTCGTCAATTGATTACCCCAAAAAACAGATTTAAATGGAGCTCATTTGATTTTGTCAAAAATAAATAAAAATTAAAGAACTGGCACGTTTTTCAACTAGCACATTAATATTTGTTTAATTTTAGTATAAATCTAAGCAAGGCTGACAAATAACTTATTGGGATGAACATGTGTAAGATGAAACATTTGTCATATATTATATTTATAAAATTAAGAAAATAGAAACATTAAAATCTAAACTTTGATGGACAATAATTTTTATATAATTAGATTATTGATGTCAGCTTATATATAGATAATTAGATAACTTTGTTAAAAAAATTTAGCAAAAAATTTAAAAGTAAGGCCAATTTGTAGCTATACAATTTCAAATAATAGAAAAAAGGAATGTGCATAAAAGAAGAGGTTCGCAAAAACAATTATTTCACTTAAAAATACTTTTCAAGTATATTGAAATGGAAAAAAATCATTAAAAAAAAGAAAATTTGTTATATTTTTTTAAAATATGAAAAAAAGTAAAAAATAGAAAAGTACCAATTTCGAAAAGAAATTAATTGATTATAATGTGGCGAATACTTTTTCTTCGACTAGAGACCTCAAATTTTATACCATAGGACAAAAAAATTCTTAATAAAAATTATATTTTAATTAAGCCCCTAGTAAATACGAATCAATCAAATGTGAAACAGAAAGTAGTTGATTGTGCACCGCTAATTGAGTCCGTATAAAAAAATAATTAGGATCGGCCCCTCAAATAGGTATAAATAACAAATTGAGATTTGCAGAAACGGGAAAAGACGAGCTCAATTTGCAGTCGTTTGTTGCGTGTGTGCGCGCATGTGTATGTGTTGGAATCTTGACCTGTGGCCCCTTTGTTTTCCTCCATTCTTTTTCCGCCATTAAAACTATTTGACATCTTAACACCCCTTTTTAGCCTTTTCTAGGGTTCCTTCACTTTTCCTCGCACCCCCATTTTTCTCTCCTTTTTCACGCCTCAGACTCTGCTTCACTGTAAGTGCTTTCTTTTTTCGATTCAATTTCACTGTTTTGTTATTGATTTCGATGAATCGGAATCCATCGCCTAGCTTTGTTGTGATTTGGTGGCTTGTTTCTTCTAAGTTGTTTGAATTTGACCCAGATTGAAATTTTATGTCAGAATTTCAATTTCAAGATTTGGGGTTTTCTCGGAAATTATAAATATCGTACCTTTTATGTTCAAGTTGAAAACTTTATGTCTTGAATTTCCTTTCTTGAGGGCTTGCTCTGTTTTTGACTGGACTAGTAGTTAGGTTTTTATCTTGAAGGTTGCTGAATTGCTGGTGTTTTACTGCAGAGTTTGACATATTGGTTACTATTGAGGTTTCAATTATGGCTGACGGGGAGCTGGACATTTCTACCCAAGAAATGTTGTCAAGTTCGAATTTTGGTGAATTTAGTAGTTCAATGGACAGTTTTTTCAATGAGATTCTCAAGGATGCGCATGCCTGTACTCATGCCCACACTTGTAACCCGCCTGGTCCTGATAACTCTCATACTCACACTTGTTACCATGTTCACACCAAAATAGTTCCTACAACAGATGACGATAAGAACCCCAGTGATGATACTGCAGAGTCTGCAGAGAATAAAGGAAAGAAACGCCCGGTGGGTAATAAGGAAGCTGTTCGCAAGTATCGTGAGAAAAAGAAGGCTCGGGCTGCTTCATTAGAGGATGAAGTTGTCAGATTGAGGGCTATAAACCAGCAACTCTTGAAGAGGCTGCAGGGTCAGGCTGTATTGGAAGCGGAGGTTGCTAGGCTCAAGTGTTTGCTTGTGGATATACGTGGAAGGATTGAAGGGGAAATTGGATCATTTCCATATCAGAAGCCCATGAAGAGTGGCAATACATATCAGCACATAGTTAATCCTAACTTTCCTGGTGCATATGTGGTGAACTCTTGCAACCTACAATGTGATGATCAGGTTTATTGCCTCCACCCAGGCGCAGAAGGTAAAAACTCAGACGGCACTGTATTAAATGGACAAGGCTTCAACAACTGTGAATTTGAGACTCTCCAATGCTTGGGTAATCAAACCTCTGGACTGGAGGAGGTTCCTGGATGTGTTGTGGGTAATAGCACACCTACTGACAACACTTCTGGTCGAAGCAAGAGAAAAGGTGAATTGAAGTGCATTTTCTCTTCTTCTTTTTTTTTAAGCTGAAGATTTGCATTTTCTCTTAAAGTTGATATTATCTGAAAATTGTACCATGTTAACTATTTTACAACTTAACTTAACTAAGCATTGTCCTTTAGTAACATGAGTGCAGTATCCATTTAAGACTAGGACTTGGTTTCTTTACTTTCACAAAAGGGTATCTTCATTTGTGTACAGTTAGCTACTCATCTAGTCGAACCACCACTTTGATATATTTTTAAACAGTAACTATTAACTGCTCCATATTCTTCCTCATGCTATCGTTAGTATTTTATTATGGTTTCTTCACTTCCATTTTTCTTTTGCCAAACTGCTTTGATCTGATTTTTCTTGAGGCAAGGGTCTATTGGAAACAACCACTCTACCTTCCAAGATAGGGGTAAGATTTGCATACCCCTACCCTCCCCAGACCCCACTTGTTGCATGGGATTACACTAGGTATATTGTTGTTCTTCTATTAACTAATATAATTCATTAGTCAAATCAACTTCTTGAACCTCTTATTTGGTCAAATATCGTCATATAAAATGGATGGAGGGAATGCATGTATATTTAAAAAAGTCTTGTGTATATATATGGAAGAGAAGTGTGAATACATAAAAAAATTGTACCTCAACTGGCATGGTAAATAGTGATTTTCACTTTTTTTGAGCACGTGAATAAGTTATATTATGTTGACGTGATAAAAAAATACCAACATTTCCTCTCTTATAACACCATCTTCTTCCTCCTTCCCTACATCCTCGGTCACCATTAACTATACACATAACAGAGCGATGCATAGAGGACGTAAGTCATGTTTCCCCTTGTCGACCTGCCACAAATACCCTCCAATTTACACCTCCCCGGAAACCATCTTCAACCAACACCAAAGCTATCACCATCTTCCTCGAGAACTCCACCATCACCAATAACCAAATGCATTAAGCAATAGCAATTGTAACAAGACATCATTAGGAATGCCGTTTTAATTTTTCCAATATTAGCCAAAACCCCTCCTCCCACTCGAAACAGAAACACAATCATTGTAATCCAAAACTACTTATTTGTCCAGTAGAAATGCGATTGTAATTTTGATTCTACTCTCCTTTAAGCAAATCACTCTTGACTGTAAAATCTATCTTCGTTGTCTTACACTTACAGCAGGTTGGGACTAAACCCAAACTTTGTTAGTAAATCAGAAAACTTAAACGATATTTTGGAGGTTGTACTTGTTTTGTCTCGAATTATGAGGCTATTCTGTCTCTGTAGTTAGCCTTCCCCTCTTTTCTTCCCTTGAATTTAACCTGGAAATTCTTAGAGTAGTAAGCCTTAATCTTCTGGACTTTGATTATAACATTAGATGTTGGCGTGTGTATATATAACATGTTATATTGTATTTGTATATATAGGGGATTTTATGGTAATGGTACTTGATTTGGTTCCCAAATAAATAAAGACAATAGACATTGACATGCTGAATAGTACTCCCTCGATTTCTGAACAAGTAACAGCAAAGAAAAGGCTGAAGGGGTTCTGAGTAACAAGTGTCCAAGCATCAAATTTCGGTCTAGTTCTGACAAATATTTCATAAAAAATTGGCATAATATAGTATTTATTATAAAACAATTTATAAGTACATTTGAACTAAGATCAACTACATGTAAAACCTTTTTTTTTTATTGATAATTATGATGTTCAAGTACACCCGAACATTAAATTATTGGTATTTAAGTTGGAATGAGGCAGATTCTGCTACCATTTCCCGAAGATCCAATATTATCTAAGCGTTCAGGGTCGTCCTTAAGTCCCTTGTACCTGTTTGTAACTAAATATATGATGCAAAGAAAAACTAGTTGTGATACTACCTGCTAATATGGAGTGAAAACAAGGAAAATATTCAAGAAAGCCTGGATCACATTTCTGTGGTGCAGAATCTGGTGCATTTGGAAAGAATAGAATCGAAGATGCTTATAAACTATACCAGCAAATCCTTGGGAGAACTGTATAAATCTTTTAGTTTTTGGTGTAAGTTGGATTTAAGACGATTTGGAATAATATATATTGATTCTTTCCAGTCCCTTGAGTTATTGAGTAGGTAAAAACAATTGTTAGGTGTCTGATATTTTGCTTTAAATAGAGCATATAATTGATGTCGTGTGAATAAAACTTGAGGCATACCTCATTACAAAATGAGAAAAAATAACTTGCTCAGCTTGATTAGTATCCACACATAATTATCTTTTGACTGAAATTCTAAAATTATGATGACAAGAAGAATTTAAATGGTAAAGTTTTGCAACCTCTTGTACCCCTTTTATGTAGCTTGTAAACTTTGTTAATTCCATTAATGCCAAAAAGGAATCTCTATGTTGATTTCACTTTGAAATTGATGAACTGAAAGAGTTAGTGCAATCTTCTTGATCGAAAGGAGTGTCAGAGATCTTGGGTGGCTTCTGGTATCTTTGCTAGAACTTTTGTCCTTAAGATTTGTTTAGGAAAAAATGTTTTTCTTCTCAGCAAAAGAAAGATCCATATATTTGCAATGTCTGTCAAAATAACTGTTTCCAAGCGCTTGTATGCTATGGCATTGGTTGATGACATTTATATTATTAATTAATGAATGTGTGTTATGATGTGTTTTATTTGAGTTGGTGGTGCAAAACAACCAGTAGCTTCAAGTTTAACTTTTCTTTCATTGAGCTGAGTGATTAACGCATTGATGTACCAGTGTAGAATGGCAACTTAGTTTTGTGTTTAATCCTCCTGGCTGTGCTCCTTTAATCTTTGCTTTGCTTTTTCAGGAGGCGCGCGTACAACAAGTTGATGAACATCTTAGGAGAGCATCATTATTCTTGAGAATAAGTATGTTTTGTTATGTGCTCTCTACCGTGAAGATTTCTCTACTTTGCTGAGTTCGACTTGAGAATCTTCTTCTGGCTGTTGAGTTGGTGGTCTTGTAGGTGTTTGAGTGTCTGTTGTTTATCAACAGTCATGTAAAGTAGAAACAACCGAATGGATATAGCTAGCAGAACTCATGAAGAGGATACCAAGGGGATGCCAAGGGTTGTGGTTTTCTTTGAAGATCTGGAAGCTTTATTCCTCACTGTTGTATTTATTCATTCTTTGATCTTTGATGAATGTCGCCTCTTGCCGATGGATGTCTAAATTGATGGTTATCGTTCTTAGTTTATGTGAATTTGAAATAGATGATGGTCTTTTTATGCTCGTGATTCTCTGCTATAAAGAGTGGAAAATTGAAACACTAGACAAATTATTGAAGTACATTTGCTTGGTTTCTCAGTTTCTGTTCCTTTGTATTTACTTGTGGCACCATCCATATGTTGGTGTTTTGAGCTGCAGGAAGTACGACAGATCTCATGAAGTAGAAACACTGATTGGTGAAATATGTGGCATTTCATATGCCCTCGTGGGTTTTCTCCTTTTCTATGTTTGGTTTTGGTCCTCTTTTGCCATTGGGTTAAAAATCAAAGATGGCGCTGGCCGCTGGTCATGGAGTGGTTGGTAGGGGAGAACAAAATCTGTCTCCCCCTTCTTATGTGAAATTTGAATTTCATGTCTCAACTGAGTTTTACATTGTTGGGCGCGTTTAAATTATTTTTGGCTTTGATGGTTCAATCATCAATAATTGGATCATATTTGGAGCAAGAAGACATGTAGGATTGTTGACACTTGCCATAAACATGATGCTTACTATATTGATTATTGAGATTAGTGTGATTGTTATTGTATTAAATGCTGGATGAGTTCAGCATGCTATCTGAAACTTATCTCTTATAATACCTATTTGTAGATGAAGCAACTTAGCTAAATCTGTGCCAGGCAGCAAGTTCAAACCACCATGATTAATAGTATAGTTGCACTTGTACATGGATTCAGTTCTCAATGTATATAAGTTAACAATGCAATTAACGGTACTCTTCTACTTGATGATTCTGCACCTAATAAAGTTGATGATGCCATAAACGAGTATATAAAACTCTTCTAGTTCAGATCTGCAGCATACAATTAGAACGGCCTCCATTAATGCCAAGAAAATTGAACATCTCAGCAGTTGCCATTGTCATTGTCCTCACGGTAGATGCTCTCAGCCATCTGCCAGACTTGGACACAGTTGTCTTCTGCCACACTTGAAATGACCCATGGCTCGTTCTTGTTCCATGAAAAATCAGATATCTTTGCTTTGTGACCGCCATGAGAGAAAAGAAGTTCTGACGGTCCGTCTTCAGCTTCCCCTTCCAATTGCTCGTCACCAATCCTGAAGACAACAATCTTGTTGTAAGACAAAAAAGGTAAACCATACAACTCTTTCTTTGGTTAGTATCACCATTATCTCGTATTAAATTTAAGTGATAACTGATAATCCACCACCATCGTTTTCGTGTTGTGGAATTCATTTCATGCATGATGTACCTGTTAAGATCCCAGACCATCAACCTTCTATCACCACCTGAAGATGCCAGTACAGTCTCATGATTAGGATCCCATTCTACCTGGAACACCTCATCCCTGCAAAAAGGTTTAATGACAAAAATCGTATCATTGGTAGAAACAAAAGGTAGAAGAGTTGTCACATTTAGAAGAATGCATGAGAATTCCTACAGCAATGTCATCTAAAACCAGGAATTGGCTGAGTAAGAGCATAAGCAGGGCTCAAAAGCAACAGCAGATTTGACCAATTTCTGTGTGCATACACAGGCAAAATAATTCAACAATGATGAAAGAAATGCACCACGATAAGTAGATTTGACAGATACTTTTAGTTTTCATAAGTTTTTTGTTTCAAAAGGAGCTCTGTATAGCATACTAAGGGATCCAAATATTGACAAGTCAATCATCACTGGAGACGAACATCAGTAAACTGTGATTTCGATAGTCACCAAGCCAATAAAATAATGGAGTGACGTAAAAGATTGACCACAACAAATTTGAAGACTTGAAATAAGCTGAAGGACATACGTATGACTGCCAAACACGTGCAATGGAGAGCTAAGCTTTCGCATGTCGAACAGACCAACAGTACTATCTGACGATGCTGTAGCAAGAACCCATTCAGTATATGAGTTGAAAGATAAATAATTCACCTGCAGAGAGGAAGAAAAACAAGATCAGCAAGACTGCCTCAGGATAACTATTGAGAAAAGTTTGTTCAGCCGGTGCACATGCTATTAACTTTCTGAATTCGCATTTCATTAATGCATGTGAAACAGGTGACAGGATTAACCTCTCAAACAGATAAAAATAAGACCAGTACAATGTACGAAGGATAACCATTGTTGGAGGTCCCATTATTCAAAGACTCATATGACATCTCAACAGTCCTATCCAATAGTTTCATATGTTTTTCTTTAATACCATATTGGGTGCCTAGTGCATGATCTATGGGTTATATCATTGAACGATTAGACAAGCATAGTAGAGATTAATCTCAATGATACAGATAAAACAGTGCGTGGTAAAATATTAAACAAGATGGAATTTGAAGACACTGACCTCTTTCTCATGCACTAAAACCGAGTGTTGGGCTTTGTTTGTCCGGAAGTCCCAAATGATCAGACGACAATCATCTCCGACAGAACCAAATAGGTTCTCATTCTTTGGATGCCATGACACATCCTCAACTACATCTTCATGCTCCTATACAAAAATACCAGAATTAAATTCATATCTGCCATAGTGATATTCAACTACGGAATCAACAAAAGAAACTCAGTTGAATCAGCACATTGGGTGAAAGGACAGATCACATTACCTCATAAGTATGATGAGCCATAAGAACTTTATCTTGAGGCAATGCAGATATATCCCACAAACAAATCTTCTGATCATTTGAACCACTCAAAAGAAAACCCTCTTTAAACGGGCTCCACGACAAGCCATAACCTTCTTTATCATGCCCACGAAGTCGAACATCAGGGTTACAAGACCCACCTTCATGATCAAGGGGCTGTTTAGCTGAGTCAAAGACATAAACTTCAGAGCTACTAGTCTTAGCTGCAACTACAGCTGGCTTCTGTGGCATACATCTCGCTCTATTCACTTCTCCGTCAACATGAATCTTTTGTACTATCTCTACCTGTGTACACTAGAAAAACTTAATTGACCAATTTATTCACAGGTTTTAACACTAGGAAAAAAAATACTTCCAGATTAAACTTCCTTCATAGAAACACCGATAGGCACCACATATTCATAAATTGATTCATTAACAAAGAACTTTCTTCATTTGGATATTTTATCAAACAGTTCATATATGTACACATATGGATCACTCATCACGAATATAGAAATATGTAACTAATTTTTACACTATTAGCGCATTTTAACAGATAGGGAATTTTTTCAAATATTAGTGTAGTTTAACCGATTGTAAGGAGTTACAGACCTTAGGGATTTGAGGATTCATGAGATTGTGTTCAAGTCCTGAAGCAGGATTCCGAGGGAGATGAACCTTTGCGACCATGAGGAAGTTGGGGCAATCGTCGGAGGTGTGAGTTCCGAGAATGAGCTTGTGTACAGCAAAAGCACCGTCGTCGGTGGTTGGAGACGGAAGCCATTGAACGGTGAGAGAAGGCCATTCAAGGGCATGACAAACGACAAGATCGTAGAGCAACGGCGTGTTCTTCTTCCAAACGGCGAACTCCTCTTCTACATCTTGTTCGGTTTCTCCCGCCGCCTCCAATTCTTCTTCAGCCATTGTTAATGGAGTATGAGGGTTTTCTGTTTCCCGCCAAAAATGGAAAATGGAGTCTACGAAAGGCGGTTGGAAAGTTATCGTTAAGTACTGTTGTTACTACTTGCTACTACGTATACTTGGGCCTGTTGTGGCAATCCAAGGTCCTTCTTTGGATTTTCACTTATTTTTTGTGCATACAAACCAAGGGCCCATTTGGCTATAGATATACGAAATTTTAAAAAAAAACTAGTGAAATTTATATTTTTCTTATTTTTTATTTTTATTTTTAAGTATATTCTATTAGTTACGATAAAAAATATTCTACTTCACCTAAAGGATTTAAATATGTTGCCCGTTTGGCTATAGATATACGGAATTAAAAAAAAACTAGTGAAACTTATATTTCTGTTATTTTTTATTTTTATTTTTAAGTACATTCTATTAGTTACGATCAAAGATGTTCTACTTCACCTAACTTAAGGATTTAAATATGTTCAAGATTGATTATATTTGAGTTTGTTGAATCAAAGGTGTTCCACCTCAACAGACTTAAAGGAACTAGAGACATTCAAGATTATATTTGAAACAATTAAAATAGATACACTCCCAACAAGGAAATGCTTTTTTTTTTAGCTAAGAAAAATCCATATTAGTCACCTTTATTTTTTCTTAATTTCTTAAAAAATATGAATTTCTTTAGCTAGAAATTCCATATTACTCCAAAAGAGTTTTACCAAATAGTCCATCAATCATTACTTTCCAACGTAAATTCCACTAGACAATTATAAAGAAACAAAAAGTTCGGCATGCACTGATGCTTTACAAAAAGCAACAATCTGAAAAAAAATCAGATAGTTATACATGCCCGCCCACTCAATTTATTTATTTTTTATATCGAAATGTCAATCACAACAATTTCTTTTGTTAACAATTGTAAACAGAAAAGTTCAATGACAAAGAAATCACTTGACATGTACAGTTTTCTTACTCGTAAACAGCCAATTTAACGAGTTTCAACAACAGGATACTCAATACAGTCCGTACAATCATGATAATGAAAACCAATACAAATTTAACAATAACAGAGTAGTAGATTCATAATATTATCGTTCACATGACCACACAGGCTGCAGGATTCTCGTCGCTAAAGGCAGTAGTATAGCGAACTTCAGTAGAACTGGCACGAGCAAGTTGGTTCGTTTGGAAATCATCTCTTCGCACGTATCCAGCAGGAGCCTTCTTATCATAGACACCCTGTGCATAAGGATGAGCAACCACATCGTATGGGACATAGGGCCAAATCTCTGCCTTCTTACCTGTGCGATGGGCTACACGAGACACAACTTTCTCTGGATCTACATAGCCTACTACGGTCAGCTTGTGCTGTTTAGGCTCGATTGTTACAGAGGAAACTCCTTTCATTCCCTCAACAGACCTTCGCACTTTCCTCTCACACCCTTCACAGTCCATCTTCACTTTTATCTCCACTGTCTGAAAATCCAAAACTTCTCTTATTATCTACACTCCCATTTGCCCATAGATTGGGAATTAGATTTTCCACATTCTTTGTTCATAAAATTTTGTGCTAGCTAGTTTTAGGGGGAAATTTTACTTCCACAACCAAAACTTCAATTTATTTCCAAAAACTATTTTTTCAACTTCAAAACACTTTGATATTTCAAGTTTCAACTAAATCTAGGGTCAAACGCAAGCCAAGAGAACGGAAAGATGAAGTGAGGTGAGGTGGTAATACAGTCAATGTGGACTAGAAAATAGTTTAACGTTTGTATGATTTCATTAAAAGTAAAACGTAACAATAGCAAGATGAATTTGACACTCCATCAGTTCTAATTTATGTAAACCTCTTATCAAATGAGTCTCTCCTTGAAAAGTCACACGTTTCTATAATCAAAACAATTCAACTTTAAGATTCACTTCTTATCCTTAGTTTTTTTAAAAATAATTTATAAACATACAAATATGTGTTGGTCATTTTAGACTATAACTTTCAAAAATTTACTGTTTTTTTCTTTAAACATCGTGTTAAGTCACGTAAACATCAATCCAAATGATGTTTAAAAGTAGTAGTAATATATTACTAATGCATATAAGTGATTTCTTGGCAGGTCCATAAATAAAAAGAGGATATGTACATTTCAGTGGAGGCCCAAAAGGGATACTGAATCTGCAGTATCCTTTCTGCAACACGTCACTATTGATGGAAACTTTCTACTTTTGCTTTTGCTTTTGAAAAGCTATGAAATACTCACTTTGGTTATAAAGCAAGAAAAATATAATTTTGAACAATAAATAAAGGCAGTAGAGTAGATCATGTGACGGCAAAATAAGTAGACATAGTTATAGGAGAAATGCTATTAACGAGAACGAGAGCGTGCACATGGGAAGACCACCCCAAATCTATTATTAGCACGAATTTTGCTAAATATAGATATTCATTTTTACTCCCTCCCCAAACCAATTCAAACGGACACTTTCTATTTTCTTAATTATTATTAATTTTTTCTTTAATTATCTCTAATTATTTATTAATTTTGACAAATTAAGAAAAGATAATTTTTTTAACCTATTACATCCTTATTTAATTCTTTTGAAAAGGTAAATTTTTTGGAAAAATTTTAAATATTTAACCACCAGCTTCATAATAAATAGGGATAAAAATAATTATTTTCTTAATAAGTGTAACTGAATCGCCTCTCTTACGAGCTATTTAATAAGTTATCAAATAAATATTTATAATAAGATATGGGAAGGAAGGAGTACTTGTTTCATTTAGAAAATCAATAGTCATTCGTAATTTAGTTTATAATTTACCCTTATTATTAACTATAGTCATTTTCTAAAATATCAGAGTGTGATATCGTAATATCATTCTAAATATTGTAGGGAAGGAGATTTTTCTGAAAAAATAGTGTCACGTCGTAATAGTTTTTGTCAAGTCTCTCTACTGCACAACCAGAAATAAGATATGCTTAAATCATACCAATAATTTATGTTCTATTGAGCATACATTATTGATTAAGGTACACATCTACCAAAAAAAATGTGCTTTATGCAAAAATCTCATATGAACTAGTATTTACTTTTATGCAATTTGTTAGAGAGTTGTACATTTGAGCCATTTATTTCCTCCCAGATTATGCTATCAGACAAGAAGAAGAAAAAAACCCAAAAGTGGCCAGCAGGCGGCAGCAGATACATGGTAATTGGTGTAAAATAGATCTATAAGACAGCTGGATTTGAGATGTCAGAAAACTAATAAACTAAACTGTATTTTTTATAAAAAAATAAACATAAACAGGACCTGGAAACACCGGAGAACCATTTGGTGATAAAAATTACTTTTTTTCTGGATTAATTTGAAATCAAATCTGAAGAATAGCTTGTAACCTGTTTCTACTTATAAAGTAGTTCAAATAAAGTGCAAAAATGCCTAGCAATAGTATAGGAATCAACAAAATAACTGTGGGGGAATATGTTTAATTTTGAGATCCCAAAAATAAAGAAGTTGGGTATACATACATACCTGCAATTGTTTGCGTCTTTTGTGCTTTGAGTGTTCAGAAGAGCAATCAAACATGTCAGATATGTGATCAAGAACACCCATTGTTTTGTGTGAGTAAATCGTGATGAGAAAGAAAAAAAAAAGGAAGAAGAAGAAGAAGAAGTTATGATTAGAATGAGAGAAATATCCCACTTAATTTCTTGACGTTTTCTGACACATGATAACGACTCATTACCATCTACTTTTTTTTCTTTGTCGCTTATATAGCCTACTATATACATATCTTTAATATTAGTGCCACTGAATCATTTGATTCAAAAATACTAATACAAAAACGTAAAAAGGATTTTCTAAAATTGGAATTAAAAAATAAAATGAATGTTACTTTTCTTTAACGACAAAGATATAAATAAGTTGAACTTTTAACGACTAACACAAGTTAGTTATTCTCAATGAATGACATAAATAAGTATTTTTTAAGAATTTGATATATGAGTTTTTTTTATTTTTAAATATTATAATATTAGTTTACAACATATAAAAATTTTATAGAACATTATATAAATGATATGTTTTAATTAAATTTCTTCTATATTTAATTATCTATTATTTAATATATTAATAATATTAATTTTAGATATAAAATTTTGCTATTTTATAAATTAATTTTTCTATATATGATTTTTTTTTAAATGTTAACTCTACTATAAATTATATACACTATAATTAACTTTCACAAAAATTAAAAATGCAAGTATATATATTTGTAAACAAATAATACGATTGTGGATGAGTGTGATTTAATGTATCAATTCAAGATGCGTTGGAAGATCTGACTCCGACCGTAGAAATGACAATAGATGAAAGTTATCAATTTAAACAATTTCTAGCTCGATATAAAAAATAAAGGACAAAAAAAACTATTTTAAACTACGTAATGTATTAATAGAGCATTTATAGGAGCACAATAGTGATCTCGAAAGTTGAATGTTTATGTATAATTTAAAATAATATTTTCAAATATGAAATATTTATTTACTTGTATAATTTTACTTTTATTTGTATCATTCATTATTATGTATATATTATTTTACTCTTATTTGTATCATTCATTATTATGTATATAATATTTTTTAGCAATTTATATTTTTTAAAGATTATGATATAAAATAATTTTATATTAAACGATTATAAATAAAAATAATAAGAAGCATATATGGTGAATATCTTAAAGAAACTCTGTTTTATAAAATAAGAAAATATAAATGACATAACATATAATAATATAATGATAAAATATATCTTTTATAATATAAATTTAATAGAGTAATTTAGAGTTTTACATCAAATTTGATGCTAATACCAAAAATGATGTTTGGGTCACCGATGCATTTATACGACTCATAGTGCCAAGCTACTCTTCCAATTATTTTAACCATCATTCTAAAATATTATTTTACGCTAATGATATATATAATCTTTTTACAACTTCTTTTTTTATACCAAATGGTATTTACTTTTAATTATTGTATATATAATTTTTAACTTCAATTAATTTCATTTTCATAGGGTGTTTGGTTATAAACAAAAAAATGGACCAAAAATAATACTTGAGACGACCCCACGTGAGCTTCAGTTATTTGACATGCATGGAACCGACCAAGGAGTAATTTGGATAATATCAAGGAAACCCATGGCCCAGACTAATTGGGAATATCAAACTTCAATAATCGAGACTCTTTTTCATATTTTTTTCAACAATATTCAAAAAATAAAATACTAGTAGTATCACTTTTTTTTTTATTTGCTAAGTTTAGGAAAGTAAATTGTTAGGTTACCTGAATAAATAATAATTATATCTGTAATGTATTTGTAGCTTTAAAGTTGACATACAACGTACTGACAACATTTCACATGCAAGTATGAAAACATATTTATGGTATTGACGACTAGTCCACATCTTCTCCCATCCACATTTTATGCTAAATCTAAAAATTATACATATAAATATTCTAGGTAGGTCCAGCATCCATCAATCTACTTTTTTAAATTTTTTTGTTTGGAATTATGCTACTAATTTTTTTCCCTCTTCTAATCCATAATATGATGTTATTTAACTTAAATATAGAATTTAATGATGAAAGAAAAGTCTCTCATTCAAAACAATATTATATTTAGGAGTAGTAAATAAAGCATTGTATGTGCAATGCTCTTTTTTAACAGTACATTACGATTTTGACACAACAATTTAGAAGGACGCTTCATATCATTAATCGTACGTTGTATTTGATTAGATTATTGTATATATATCCTTTTTAAAATTAAATTAGTCATCAGTCATTGAAAAATACTACTTTTAGTAATGACTTGTTATATCTTTTCTTGGGGGGCTAAAGTGACCACTCATTTGATGAGTAACACAATTATAATCAAAATTAAATTGGATGAGGTCCGTCCATAACTTTCACATATAGTCACTTAAAAAAGGTCTAATTACTTTTTATAGTTATAGTTTGATAATTACAATTTGTAGTTACATATTATATAGAGGAGAGAGGCAAGCGAGACTAGGAGAGAGAATAGAGAGGCGAGGGGGGGAGAGGGAATAGTGGGATAAAAGTGAATTATATTTGTATATCGGTTGGACAATTATATATTATACATATGTATTTGTATATATGACAAGTGAGTTTGGGAGAGGGAGGAGAGAGGTGAGAGAGACTGGGAGATAGAGGAGAGAGGCGAGCGATAATGGGAGAGGGAGGACACAGGCGAGAGAGAGAGGGCAGAGAGTGGGAGAGAGGTGAATTGTATATGTATATACTTGTATATTATGCATATGTACTTGTATATTCTGGCGAATTATACATATACAAATATAACTAATTACACAAACTCGAAGTAAACCCATATAATTAAAGCAAACTATAGCTATAAAAAGTAATTAAATACTATAAATTTGCTTAATCGCGTAACTTTCCATTCTTTTTAATATTGGACTCTGTAGTAACACTTTAGCATATCTTTAGGAAAGACTGATTGGGCCTTATACCCAACTTAGGAAGCCCATAATCTTTAAGAGAATCGAAACACCCAAAGCACATCCTTATTCCTTGCTGTTTAAGAATAATTTTTGGAAAAACTATATAATATAGCAAACTTACAATATACATTTAAATAATATAGCTATAATTTAATTTTTTTATGTTATATGATTATAACTATACAATAAATAGTATATTTAATTGTATATCAATAAGCAATTCTTTTTATATTTAATATATATAAATAATAAATAGAAAAATTATTATTAAACTCATAATTAATTATATATTCGTACCTTCTTATTCATCAATATCCTTATTTTACAGACTTTTTTGTATTTCCTTCCACTTCCTTTCATTTCAAGATCCTTTTGTATGATTGTAGGAGTGATTTTTGTGGTTCAATTCATTATACTTATATTTATACTTAGATTTGTGGTTCAATCAAATATCAATGTTTATATTTAATAATTCTTATATACATAGATAATTAAATTGTAATATTAATAAAATGGTGATTTCTGAATACAAATACATTTGGATACATCAGTAATTTATCCTATTTGATTAGGCAATACAAGTATAGTTGGATACATTAATACTATATATTTATAAATAAATACCTAAATTAACGTCAAACCTCGAGTATTATAGAATTCTTCACAAAAAATAGATCGATGTTTTAGTTAATTTTTAAAGTTTTTATATAGTCAAATACTTACATACTTTGATACATACACGTTCTATTGTTTTCTTTTTCTTATTTAACAACGGTGTATTCATATTATAGTATATTGGTGTATTTATTTTTTTGGTTAACAATAGTGTATCCATTTTTCAAATTATTCTATTCATATGCTTAATTGTACTACTTTACCTTGTTTGATGTATTAATACATTAAATTTTTATAAATACTTGTATCTTTGATATATTAATACTTTAAGTTTTATAAATAGATACACCAATTTGAATTCAAAGTATTCATATGCTAATTGTATAAGTAATACATTTTCCTTGTTTAGTTATTATAATTACAATTGTATTAGCGTATAAATAAATAAAAAATAAAAAATATATTCAAAAATTTATGAATACTTTTATGATTAGTAGTTAGTGAATATATTGTATTTAGGAATATAAATACGACCTTCTGTATTATGTGAATCAATCATATTTGCATACAATATGTAATTATTAGTTGATAATTTAATAATGAAAATTAATAAATGATTGGTGCTTGAAAGTTATGGTAACATATTATACCTTATTTAGTGCATTATATAAATTTTAATAATAATAACTATAAAATAAAATATACTTTAATACAAACATGCAGCTAGAAATTGATATAAAATGTACTCATTTATAGTAAATAACATATTTATAGCTATATAGTCATTTTTATAAGTTGGTCATAATTTTTTAGTAATATCAGTCGCTTTTGTTTCCATTTTTTTGTTCATATTTTTTTTTAATTTAATTTTTTGTATAACGTACTTAAGATCATAAGGTTAAATAACACTTTAACATATTTTATATATTTTTAGACTAAAACTACCAGATTAAAAATAATATCATCTTAAATTTTTTAAAATAAAATAGATAAATAGAGTATATCTTGTTTGCCGCTGCACAAAGGATGAAAGAGAAATCAGGGCTTGCTTTATTTATTTTAACAATAATATAATTCTAATTTATATTGACAGTGTAATTAAATTGTTCGTGCACAAGTGAGATTAAAATATTAATTTTCATAAAAACATATCTTTAATATTTTATTTGCCTTAGTTTAAGTAGTGTTTTCCTTGACTAATTGTCTCATTGCTTTTTAGTTTCAATCAAAAGGCGCAACGTTCTTTTGCCATGTGTACGGAAAGGACACCTACATCTTTTGCTTCTATTCCTTTATTTATTATTTATATTTTTTGGATAAGTTTTGAAAATAATATATTCAAAAATAACAATTGTCATATAAGCTTCTTGGAAACTAGGAAAAAGAAAATGCAGAAATTAAGTTTGATAAATAAATATAAATTATGGGGTATTCTAATTTCTAATTTCTATATATTGGAATTTGGAAGAAAGCAAAAGCGTGTTAAATAATGGGACCTCATGCTTTGTATTGTTATTAGTTAGACTTACTAGTAAACACGTCAAATTTTAAATTGAACATCCAAACACTTTAATTTATTTTTATTATTAAATTTGTGCTTTTAACTTGTAAAATTAATTATATAGATATCTCCAAAGATATAACAAATTAAATTGAGATATCAATCAGTGCACCGAAACGTCTCTTTTTCTTTTTTTTTTAATTTGAATAAATAATTAAAGTTTATCAGTAGACTGAACAATTAAATCTACCTTCTAGACTGGTAAATTCAAAGTCAAGCTGCTTTACTGACATTTAAATTTTGAAAAATGAATCACATGTTTAGTCCTTTTATGGCTCACCGCAACGATAAATCCCAAATATCGAAAAATCAACCCCAACTATTCTTAGTTACATATAATATCTTTTGAAATATAAATATTCCAAATTAAGTAGACCCATATATCTCAGCAAATCTTGGAGTCTTTGAAACGTCAGTCTTCACATAAAAATAAATAAATAAAGTATGGTCAAAATTAGGAAACTGCATGGACACGGTATTAATAAGTGACAAAGGCACGTCATAGGTGAAAGAAGAAATAGAAATAAGTAACGCTTTTTCTCGAAAACATTTTATATATTATCAATTTCCAACGTACTTATATATAACTACTTTAATCAAAATACATTAGCTTTCGTCAAATATTCAATTGGCTTTATTATGTGTTGTTTGGACTTTAATTTCTATGGGGTTATTATTACTTATATTCTACACAGTTGAATTGGTAGCTTGACACTTATAAAATTGACACAGTAAGGTGACCGACAACCATCTATATCCATACCCAATGTTTTTTTTATATGCATACATAATATAAAAAAAAATCAACATATTGTAATATAATGATTGACAAAAAAAAATTTATATGAATGGTTAACGAAACGATGAACTATTATTTATAAGGCATAAATAATCCTCCAATCTACTCCCTTAGAATTACAATTTTCTCAATGAAAAAGTGTCAATTGTTTTTATCCAATTGGGATAAATCACGTTAAACTTTTCATCATATGACGTTTGATTCATTTAATTATCATAATAATAATAATAATAATAATAATGTCTCAATTTTATTTGCCATCATCTCTTAATTCGTTAAACGATATTTCGCGCAATAGAGTTTTCTATATATTTTTTCAAAAAAAATTGGGATTAATCACGTTAAACTTTTCATCATATGACATTCGATTCGTTTAATTATCATCATAATAATAATAATTATGTCTCAATTTTATTTGCCATGATCTCTTAATTCGTTAAGTGATATTTCGCGCAATAGAGTTCTTTATATATTTTTTTTGAAAAATTATAAATATTTAGTTCAAATAAATTGTAATTAAATAATGACACGAACAATTAAGCTCTTATTCATAGCTAGACCAGATCTAAAACTATAAATTCACCAATGCTAAGTTTGTTTCTTCCTCGAAAACAAAAATATATTAATTGAATGGCAGTCCAGTTGACTATACATTGCACTTATAGCATGTCTCTTTAGTCCACAAAATGGACCACAACACCAAACTGATAATGGCCCATTCCCCATTTGAGAAAACATGTCTTTACCTCTGGACTTTTTTCAAATTTAAGCTCAATGGCTATAATAACTAATCATATAGGACAGTTTTGATCGCATCTCAATTAATTTCATGAGATATTTATTACTTTCGATCATTAATAGATATCAGCTCCATCTACAAAAATTAGGATAGATCAAAAAAAATTACATAAAAGTTTTTTGTTTGTATTGAAATTTGATTCTGAAACCCCTCGACTCTCTAGTTATATATTCCTTATGTAAAAATAGGGGAAACGCCCACATTCATTGTATGTCTCTTAAACATAAATGAGTATGTAAAATTACGACTTACAATTTATGATGGAAATATGTAATTGTACCATCATGATCACGTAGTACATGTTGTTTTGCTTGAATATAAATGGTAGTAGTAAGTATTTTATTTTATTTTATTGAAAAATCGCATCAACATTACTTGTGATATTAATATATGCTAGCAAACATGAGTCATGTGATAAACTGATCTAACATTAGGTTAGACATGTTCAATTTATTTTTGTACTGTTGGGTATGGGAACAGTACTAGCAGGGACACTTTCAATTGTTATATTTTCAAATAAATAGATAGATAGATGATGTGGAAGGAGGTATCTTTTTTTTTTTTTAATATAACTGTCTCACACTGCTTGAAAACATAATGCGCCATAAATATGAAGTTAGTTAACGAATTTATCGGTAATTCTTAGTCACTCGGTTGCTAATACAATCAGCAGCTAAATAGAATTAGCATAAGGATTTTATTATTTAGCTATAAAATTTACCTCCCGTTAATTTCTTATTTTAATTTAATATTAAAATTTATATTTGTCAAGGTGATAAAAGAAAGTGCTCGATATGAGATATATCCTTTTATTTCAATTTATTTTTCTCAGTTGGCTTTAGAAATTTTTTGAAGAAATAAACAATTTTGACTTCTATGATATTAAATTATTAGAATCAGTCTGTCCATAAGAACTATTTACTTTTTTGAAGAGATTTTTCCATTTTATTTAAAAACTGTTTTCCCATAAAAATCTGCAACACTATTTTCACTTTTTTCAATTTTATTTTTCTTACATTGGCTCTACTTTCTTACTGTTATAAAATACTCTTAACTCATTTAAATTATACTCTCTCCATTTAAAAAATAATAATAATCTAATTTGACTTGAAATAGAGTTTAAGAAAATAAAAAAGACTGTTTAATTTTATGATTCTAAATTAAGGTCATGTCAAATGTATTAAAATGCTCTGATCTTAAACATGTCATGTTGAAAAGTTAAATTAAAATGTTATCGAAAAAAGAAAAGGAATTATTTCTTTTTAAACATATTAAAAAAATTCATTCTTTTTGAAATAGAGAAACTATCTCTTTTTTGTAAAAAAGTTACATTCAAATTGTAATTATATAGTATTTTAAAAATATGATCATATATAATTTTTACTTTAACTTAATCTTATCATTTTAAATATACCACGCTAAAATTGAAAATTAAAAAGTTGATATACATCG
This sequence comes from Solanum lycopersicum, assembly GCF_036512215.1. Lineage (NCBI taxonomy): Eukaryota > Viridiplantae > Streptophyta > Magnoliopsida > Solanales > Solanaceae > Solanum > Solanum lycopersicum. The sequence goes on from NC_090800.1 coordinate 93,928,877, forward strand.
TTTTGTAAATAAGCTGTTAGAAGAGTTGCATCGATTGGAAATGAAAAAGTAAGTGCGGACGCATGCAGTTTTACTTTATTGCGCTCTTTCCTCCAAGTTGGACGGACATATAGCCAGTACGTGATGCACAACAAACAACACGTTACCCATATATATCTACTCCAATTTATTTAATTATTCTACACAAAAATAATAATAATTTTGTAGTTCCCTAGATGGATGAGTGATTGAAACTATTTGGTTTGGTTAAACAAAATTGGACTAGTGCTCACATGACATGTGATGGAAGGGGTACGTATATAGTTGAAAAAGAAATATAGTTGGTGGCGTAGTGAATGAGATTACTTTTTAAAAAATAAAAAAAATTTAAATTTATATTTTAAATATAAAATTTTAATTTTTATTATAAATAACTATTTAAGTTAAAATAGAGTGTCAATTTGAAATAATCAAATTTTAATATGAGTATCAAGCGTCTCTATTAAAGAAGCGGTGAAGGCATTTAGTAGGTGGGAAGCACATGGACCCCCTAATCAGCTATTGCATTACTCATTTTCCCCTTACTTTCCTGACCGTCTCACCGATCAACACGCCCTTTCACTTCAACCAGGTACCATTTTTTCACCCTAAAATTCTTTTCTAATTGAGAAATATTATTATACAAATTTTATATCATATGATTAAAAGTAAAAAATTACTATTAACTTACTCTTAATATATGCACTATGATAAAAAAAAATAATTAACAATTACTTCTTATTTGATGTTTTAAAGAAACGCCACTAAATATGCGATGTCTAAAATAAAACATTAAATATCGCCATATAAAATAAAAAAAACTAGAAAGAAAAGCGTCCAAAATGGGGAATGGGTCAAGTGTGGTACATATACATTTAGTTAGGTGTTAGTTTGTGGATATATAATGGGACATGTGATGTGTGTCAAAAACAAAGAAAGATACGTTAGCTGATTTCTTCAGTAAAGTCAGACTGAATTATTTTATATATAAAATAAAGAGTCTAAAAGGATGTAAACAAGGGAGCACACATCAAGATTTGAACTTATTATTATTATTATTATGACTATTCACAACTTCATCAACTTTTTTATTTGCAGTTCTTTTCATACTATTTTTCTCACCTTTCACTATAATACATGCCCCCCACGCTATTACAAAATCACTTTTTCCCTTTATTATTAAAAGAAGAAAATATAACTCATAATTAAAAACTAGTTCCAGAGATAAAAATTATCTGACAAAATAATACTATTCCGCTAACCGACTGTGTTAAACATTATGTGTGAGTCTAATATCGAATAAAATAAAATTTTGATAACAAAATAAACATTAGCCTAATTTATTTAACTCTAAGGAGACAAATTATCACCCCATCGATTGATATTGGATAATTAGTAGTTTGATATTGATTTACTTAATTTACTCATTAGGTAACTAAGTATGTTGTATGAAATTGCATATGAAAAAACACTTTTGCACTTTGAAGTAGAATTCTCTATAAATTTAGAAAATATTATATAAATACACATCTTATTTAATCATTATATTTTAAAAAGAATTATCATTTAAACGAATTACAAAAACTTCCTCAACTATACACTCTATGTCCTTTCGAATATATCTCTATTCCTTTTTCAAGTACATATTTCTATTTCTTTTCGGTGACATCCACATTATTAAATAATATATTATTCATGATGTATTTACATGTTTCGTGATGTATTCGAATCCTATAGACTTAAGAAATTATTTTTTAATTTGAGAAAAAAAAATTATATAATTAATACGAGATAATAATACTTCCAATAGGCTAATAGGGGTAAGACTTTTAAGAGTTTGGAAGAAGTGAATTAATATAGCTCAGATTCGTAAAGAGGGCTACTAGCTAATACCATTAGGTAATATATTCTCATACTTAGTATTTAGGGGTGATACAATTAGTTTGCGGAAAGTATGATGTGTCATTAATTTATTTATTTATAACTCAACCTATATATACAGCTGGAAAATATATAATACAATGAAATGAAGAGAAAAAATAATTTCTTAAAAATTATTTATAAAAGAACAAACTACTTTTTTTTTTTGAAGGGATTGGATTATGACTTGTTTTCTGGTGCAAACAATTTTTGATCAGCTTGATAATATATTTATAAATTAATTCCGTTCAAATTAAGTTCCAATCGCGTATTTAATACCCTACTTGATATTGATAAGAAATTATATATAAGGTCTTTGATTTCTTACGTGTTTATATAAAGTAATAATAAAAAGAAAATTACGCGTGATTATCCAATATGATCTATAATGCTAGTTTCCAAAAAGTGACTTTTAGGAGATACTAACAATTTGAAAAGGAAAGGATATAGGTTAATCATATGAATATGCATTGATACAATTAATTGAAAGAGGGTAACAAGCAAGAAATTGATGATTTTTTTTGAAACATAAAAGGACACATCTATTCCTTGTTGCTTTATTCATGTGTTCTTGATGTCTCTCCAAACTATATATATCATCCTTTATAATACATGGTGAATCTCTTAAACTTATTTAATACTTTTATTTAAAAACTTAAATTGAGCTTTGTATTTACTAAACACAATTTTTTTTAAATAAATATTTATAATTTAAATTATAAATATTTTTATTTATTTATTAGGTAGTAAAGTTCTTCGGATAACATATAACGTTTTCATTTATTATACATATTTACCTAAAAAAATAATCCATTAAATTATAACATTTTCTATTTGAGATTGATTTGTATAATTAAAAAACATGTCGTATTATGTCGTATTATATGTGATTAATTTAACTATTCGTAGACTAGACAGTGGTGACTTATTACCTTTTTTTAAATAAATTATTTTAAATAAATATTTATAGTTTAAATTACAAATATTTTTATTTATTTATTAGGTAGTAAAGTTCTTCGGATAACATATAACGTTTTCATTTATTATACATATTTACCTAAAAAAATAATTCATTAAATTATAACATTTTCTATTTGAGATTGATTTGTATAATTTAAAAACATATCGTATTATGTCATATTATATGTGGTTAACTTAACTATACGTATACGTAGACTAGACAGTGGTGACTTATTACCTCTAAAAATGAAGCATCACCTTTAGGCCTCCAAATTTAAAAGCTCCATTTTCTAATAATAATAAAATTATTATAAGGCTTCTTTAACAATATAATAATATTATATCTTTTAATTTTTTAAAAACTTTTTTTAAGTTCATTTTGAGATATTAGAGAATGTATTTTTTATAATATTTAAATTAAATTTTTACGTACTATATTTAAGATCACAAAATTTTAAAAAAATTAATATTATATATCTTTAATTTAAAAACATAAAAAAATAAAGTACCTTAATAAAAAGAAAAATATAACTTTACATCTTAGAAATTCTAAAATTAAAAAATAGATTTCGATTTATTTTTTAATTTAGGATACAAATGGGCTTGAGCCGCCATTGATAATATATGTATATAAGAACATGCACAATTTCCCTATGCATTTTAATGAGTTGTCCCAATTTAAGCCTAAGGTGTATTCTTTTCACCGTCTATAATTTTAAATGTTTAGCATTTGACTAAAGGACAAACATGCATATCGAAATTGTTACGTAGTTTAATATTAGAATAGAGTTAATCTACTCTGATGACAAATTTCGAAACTTTATATATTTAGAGTGAAGTTAATCTACTTGATAAGAAGTATTGAAATTTTAGTCAGAAATGTTGTGCTAAATAACAAAATAATAGCGACATGTAACAAAATATGGTTTCATCATCAATTATGTCTAATTCCAGTACTTGCTGCCAAATTATGGGAAAACAAAATTTCAACTTCCAACTAAAAGTCATCACATTTAGCACTTTAAAAAAAAATTGAATCTTTCCTATAACAACGAAAATATTGTATTAAAAAAGATGATGATAAGATAAATAATAAAATTCTTCCCTCACTTGTTAACAAATTCAAATTAGAAATGTTAATATTAAAAATCATCTTCTATTTAAATCGTTCTTAAATGATTCATATCTTAATTAATCGAGATATTATATACTTAATGATGTAGGTATGCGCAGTAGCCTTGGTTAGCAGCCATAGGTGACGGGCCCTTATGGACCATGGCCACTGTTTTGATAGTTAATTAGGAGACGAATTATTCGACGTAATATGATATTTAATTTATAATTAAAAATATGATAACTAAAGTTATATGAAAATTTTTATATTATTTTATGCATATTAGAATATAAAATAACTAATACATAGATAAATAATTGTCGAAGGACTCTAAAGTGTCAACCGAGTAATTATACATGTAAAATTTGATTTTTGTAATTACTTACAAATTTTTATTTTCTTACAAATTTTTTATTTCATTTTTACACTTTAAAATATGAAAATAACACGAGAGATATTTTTGTAGAGTTCATTTTTTTAGGGGGGTAATACGGAAGGTCCAAAATTAACTTATATTCTAAATGGCTAATCAGCATTATTAAGTACATAACTTCTGAATCTAAATATTAATTTACTTAATTAAACACTGTGGACTATAAGGAGGCATGAATCACCATTATGACTTATATGCATGAAATATTTAATCCAAATCACAACAATTACAACACGCGTTAGTTTTAATGCAATTGAGATTAGCTATATGAATTCTATTTATATTTAAATTCCAGTGCTGATTTTTTTTTCAATATAAAGATTAGAAAAAGTATTTAAGGAAAAGTGCATAATTAACTTATTAATTAAGTTAGAAGAAAAATTGTTTTGAATTCCACTCCAATACGTTGGTGTGAATTCCTTAAATTTGGATTTTATCACTTCCTTGAAGATTTGTAGGTATTAACTTCCTAACAAATCACTAATTAATTTACCAGAAAAAAAGGTGTGAAAATAAAGTAACTTCTTGATAAGATTATTACTTTTAAAATTCATCTATTCCAGTCAATTATCAATCTAATTTGGTTTAGTATTAATATCAATTAACACAAATCACAAATTGTCTAAACGAGCTTTGATTAGATTTGCACGAAATATAATAATGGACAAATTCAGATGTAACTCATAGGTAGAATTAATTGTACAAATATTTGGGTCCTTTTAGTTTTAATCCCTCACATTACACCAAAAATATATATATTTTTTTTTTAAAAAGAAGTTTTATTAATTTTGATAAAAGCAAAAAGACAAATGTTTGATTCGGTGTGGTAATTGTAGAGAGTGAAGTCACAAAATGTGCATGTGTACGTACTCTTTAAATGCCAATTTTTTTCACAAAGAAAGAGAGAGAATCCTTTCACTGCCCCTTTTTCAGGTTTTCTGTTTCTTTCAATAAAAACACAAATAAACACTTCTTCTCAACCCAACCATTTTTCTTCTCTTCTCTTGCTTTGTTCATATGGCTATTCAAGCGCAATTGTATACGGATAATCTTGGCTTCTCGTTAGGTAGTTCAATGGAGAATGCTTGTGGATTTAATCAATTTTGTTTTGCTACTCAGCAACAACAACAGCAACAGAGTTTTAACCAGAAATTCATGAATCAGAATTTGATGAATAACAACATGACTGAATCAATGCCTTTTTCACAGTTTCTAATCACTCAGATGGAGAAACAGAGGATTGAAATCGATCACTTCATCAACTCACAGGTGTGCGATTTTACAAATTTCATCCTTTTTTGTTTTTTTTTGACTTGTCATATTCGATTTATTGATTGATTGGTTTTTGGTGAAAACAGAATGAGAAATTGAGATGGATTTTAAACGAGCAGAAAAAGCAACAACTAGGATTGATTTGGAGAAAATACGAATCGAGACTTGAGTTTTTGCTGAAACACAAGGATGAAGAAATCGTTAAAGCAGGGAGCAGGACAAAAGAGCTAGAAGAATACTTGAAAAAAATGGAGATGGAGAATGAAGCATGGCAGAGAATCGCGAATGAAAACGAAGCTATTGTCATGTCATTAAACAACACAATCGAACAACTAAGAGAAAGTGGGTATTGTTTGTCCACCAATGGAGAAGATGCAGAATCTTGCTGTGATGTTCATGATGAAGATGAACAAAAGATGATTTGCAAAAGCTGCAATTCTCGATCTTCGTGCATGATTTGCTTACCCTGTAGACATCTTTCTTCATGCAAAACTTGTGATTCTCTTCTCCGTCAATGCCCTGTCTGTGGAATACCTAAGAAAGCTGCCATTGAAGCCATGTTTTGACCCCCCCCAAAAAAAAAAAGCAAAAACTTTGGTAAATGGGTAGTTAAATTTATTAATTTCTTTTATGTTTTTCTTTTTAACTCTTTTTTTTTTTTTTTATGAAATCCCCTGCTGATGAAATGATGAATAGTTTACCAGTGTTTAGTGTACAGTGAAACAATGAGTATCTTTTTTTACTCTTTTTTGAAGACTTCACTTTTTTACCTTTTCTGGTGGGATTTTAATTCTTTAGATGTTGCAGTGATTTGATTATTTATATCTCACTCAAAATAGCAATTGTTTTTTCTCAGTATATAATAAGTTACAACTGTGACAGGGAAAAAAAAAATTTAGATAGCATTATGTCGTCAGAATTTCAGTATGGCTCCTCCTGTTTTCGTGATCTCGAAATTTTTACTCTTTATAAACATGATTAATTTTAAATTTGTATAATAATACGAAATGATTTTTCACAATTCTAAGGTGACCCAAAATAAATTTTAGTTTTGCATTCAACTTTTATTTGATACGCCAAGGCATTTTTAACACGATTCTTTTTCGTTGTTGGATGACAAATCAATTTAGGTTACAAAATTTCTTTTAGGTCGGTCATAAGTAATTGTTATTGTTTTAGAATTGTAAACTGTTCTTTTTTTAAACTCTTAATAAAATTACATTATTTATAGAAGTAATTAATATTAAGTTGATTATATCTTATAAATTGATAAAATAATCATATTCTTAAAAACAATACTCTTTAGAATTGTAATTATTATTATTTTAAGAAATGGTAAAAAGAGTTACCTCTGTATAGAATCTAACCTAAGTTATACTATATTTGGTTGATCTTATCTCACATAACACTTTACATTATTAATAATATAAGAACTTTCACCCACTTAAAAATAATTAATTATTTTTATAGCTTTAGTTTGATAATTATAATTTGTAGCTACATGTTATATGGAAGAAAGACACGAGCAAGTTTGGGAAAGAGAGGAGAGAGGGAGAAAAGAGTGGAGTGAAAGATGAATTGTATATGTATATTGGTTAGATAACTGTATATTATACATATGAATTATATATGGCAAGAGAGATTGGGAGAGAGAGGAGAGAGGCGAGCGGTAGAGGGCAGAGAGCGGGAGAGATGAATTGTATATATATAATTAAATTTACTTGTATATTATACATATGCATTCATATATATGACAAGCGAGATTGAGAGAGGGAGGAGAGAGGCGAGCGAGAGGTGAATTGTATATGTATATAGGTTAAATAATTGTATATTATATATATGTATTTGTATATCCTGACGAATTATACATATACATTATAAACACTCAAAGTCAGCCCATGTAATTAATGTATAATAATGTTAGTTGCGAGTGGTAATTCAAACCCATCAATGACCACCTAAAGTTGACACTAATTTTCAGTTAAACACCACAACTGAGCTTTGTTCATTTTAGACACCTCTTATCATGCCCCGTTGTGTCAATTTGACACTTTTTGCTGAGATGACATAGTAATTATGATACACTCACTGGACGAGCGTGAGAGCCTCATTTTACAATTTTTTTTCTTCTTCTTCCCCAATTTTTGAATACCATTTTCCAAGCCTAAACTTTTTCCATGGTTAAATAAATTTAACGATGCCACAAACAAAAATTAAATTCTAGCATCCAGAAATTTTAAGCTCGATACTTCTACTTATTTAATTGTTCTTCTTCCTCCTCAAAATAATTTGAGAAAAATAATTACAAATTTAAGAAGAAGAAAAACAAACTCACAAGAAATTATATTTTCAATTATTAAAATCAACATTCATAACAAATAATTTTAGCGTTCTAATCAATTTTTATATATTCTCTCATCATAATCACAAAAAAAAATAATCTAGATTGAGACTCCATATTTATATACTAAAGCAATAATTTTTTATTTGCATTGATCCAGAAATTCAATCGTAAAGGAAAAAAAATTCAAAAAAGGTAAAACAAATGCATTACCATATTCACCAAATCAAACATTCGAATATCAATATATACTAAAAAAACGTTTTTATCTCACGACATTCACAAAGTGACAAAAACAAATAAAAATATCTTTTTATTTAGGCAAATTTGGGTGGGGGAGGGTCAGGGGTGATGGTGGGTGAAGAAGACAATCTTGGTGAGAGAGAGGGGTTGAGGTTTGAGGTAGGGGTGGAATAATGGAGCAGACAATTTGGGGTGGAGGTGTTGGAATAATTTTTTTAAAAATTAAAAGTGGTTAATTTTTTTTAAATAATATTTAGTTAAATAATGCTACATGTCAATTAGTGATTGGTAGTTTTTTTCCTACTAAAAAAACACCTTACAAATTTGACAAATTATCAAAAAAGTGTTTAAATGAGTTAAACATGATATGATGTGTTTAAAATGAACAAATCTTAGTTAAGGGGTATAAGTGAAAATTGCTATCAACTTTAGGTGATCCTCGATGGGTTAGCTCTTATAGCAAATTATAGTTATAACGAGTAATTAAATAAGTATGAATTTGTTTAGCTGTGTAATTTTTCCATGATTAATCAAAGTTTATGATTTTTCCTTTTATGTGTGATTAGTATGTGTAAATTATGAGAAAATTTATATATTATTTTATATAAATAATAAAAATAAAAAATAAACCAACTAAAATTGCTTTATTAATTGTTACACTATTAATATGCATGATTAATTCCTAATTTATTAAGTAATATTTTTTTAATAGTAATATATATCCATAGTTCTTATCACCTATTCAATAAACCCTTTAATGCTACTAAAGCAATGGCGTGAAGAAATGGAGGAAAATATGATATCGTTGGTTTTGAAAACTGGAAAATCTCATTAAATGATTGTTGGTTTAGTTTTATCACGCTGCGTTACCTTTACACACAAAAAAAATTATTTATTGTAGTGAATAATATGCGACTTTACCTATATTATGAAGATAAATTTATTAAAATATATAAATATTTAATTCAAATAAAATTATAAAAATGAAAATATAACCTTTAAGTGCCAAAGAAAACTATAACAACAACATAGCAAGTAATAAGTGTGTGAACTTGTTAGAAAAATTAGTGATTCGGTTTGTAACTATTCTTGTCCAGATTCGTCGAATCGATAGAAAAGATATGGGCAGTCAAAATAATAGTAGATTAGAGTAGTAGTAGTTGGGTCGATTTTGTGTGCATTACGTGTTGTACAGTACGCAGTGTACGGATAGAGAGCAGACTCAAATTGGGCTTCCAAAAAAGTAGGCCTTTCTTGAGGGCACGTAATTTATGAAATAAATGTAGAGTAAATCACATAAATATGTTATATTTAAAAAATAGTTATCACTTATATCAATATAATTTTTATAACTAAATATAATTATTTTTTTGAAATAAAAAAAAATTGTTGCTTACTTTTCTCGATCCTTTAGCCTCTTAATCTTTTTCTTTTCTTTTTATCTTTCTTTCTATATCATTATCATTTTCGTATTCTTATTTTCTTTTCTTTTCTTAAAAAATTCTTCTTCTTCTTTTAATTTTTATTTAATTAACAAATCAATTTTTCATATTTCATCAAGTGCATGTCACTATTTTTATACAAAAAAAAAGATGTAAAGAGGAACAAAAAAATTGTAAAAATTGTATAAAATTACATTTTAAAGCAGAAACTTCAAATCATTAAAATTACAGAAGTAAGATTTCACCATTGATAGTCATTATAAAGCTTCAAATTTTTAATTCATTATTTGCATTTTACAAATTTGTGATAAATTTAAATAGTTAATTCTACAAATAATTGAAAATGTCGTTTGGCGTTCATATCTTAATTTTAAGAGGGTTTGGTCAAGTTTATAATTGATTGTAGGAGAAATATTAGATTGAGATGAATTAAATATAACATTAAAGAGTCTCGCAAATGTATTAAAATCGAATTAGATGATATAATTTTAATGCAGATTTAATTCATTTTGAAGTTCTTTTGATATATTTGTTACTATTGGATCTTGTTTAATTCATTACTGATATAACTTATCAATTTATAGATCATTGTCATGTCTTTCGTTAATTACATTTTCCATTCGTTCTTAATTCTCTTTTCTAATTCAACTTTAAATACTATGTAATACAAATTTAATGTAAATTTAATTCATTTCACATTTTTATTTATTTGTTTGTTACTATTGGACACTTGTTTAATTCATTGTTGATAACATGTTTAATTTACTCTACAAATCATTGTCTTTCAGTCATTTGCTACGTTTTTCATTCATTTTTAATTCTCTCTTCTTATTCAAATTTAACACAGTGTAATATAAATTTAATTAATTTTGTATTTTTTATTTATTTGTTCCTATTGGATACTTGTTTAATTCATTATTGGTATAACTTTAATTCACTTTATAAATCATTGTCTAATATTTCATTTGTTGCATTTTCTTTTCATACTTAATTTTCTCTTCTACCTCGACTTTAATATTTGTGTAAAATATTTTTAAAATACAAATTTAATGCGTTTTGCAATTAATTGATTGATTTGTTACAATTGGTTACTTGTTTAATTCATTATTGATACAAGTTTTATTCGGGTTACGTGCATATCAAAGAATGTTCTTTTGTTTTCTACATTCTGTATTCATATTAAATTCTCTTCTAATAATCCAACTTTAATATATTTGTATACATTTTTAATTCAGGTTTAATTCATTTTGCAGTTTCTTATGTCTCTTCATTTGTTACGATTATACTGATTCTCTTCTAATAATTCAACTTTAATATGTTTGTAATATATTTTTAATTTAAATTAATTAATTTTGCAGTTTCTTATGTCTCTTCATTTGTTACGATTATACTAGTTTTCTTCTAATAATTCAACTTTAATATATTCGACGAAAAAAGGAAAAAAGAGCAATAGTAAGAGGAGACAAAGCAACAATAAAAAAACAAGAAAAAAAAGACAACGGAAAAAAAGTAGGAAGAATGAAAGAAAGAAAGGGAGGGAAAAAATAGAGCGAGTGAGACAGAGAAAAAGAAAGAAAAAAAAAAGGGATTGAAACATAAAAGAAGAAAGAAAGAGTGAGATAGAAAAAAGGAAAGAAATTACTATAAATGGTAATAAATGAAAAGTATCGCTAAAATCAGTAATTATTTATTAAAATGTATAAATTTATGTAATTTTTTCATAAATATATTAGAGTACTATATTTAAAATTAAGTGGAACTAACAAGAGATAAAAAAGAAATTATATTTTTAAATAAGTATCATATAAAAAATGTGACATTCTTTTTGACATTAAAAAAGAAATGGTGCCACAAAAAGAAAATAGTGCCACATTGGACGGATGGAATGCTTGATTTATGCTGATTCGATGAACATCACAACAACTTTTTTGATTAAGTTTATATTTTACTAAATAAATTTTATTAATAATGTTTTGAAGCTTTATATTTAGCTATTACTTCATAGGTTCCAAATAAGTGTTATAAAAAATTATTTCTTTCACCCCTTCCATAAGAGGGAGGGAATCGATGGAAGATTCCCCAATTCTTGTTGTCTTGAATGATTGTTATAGGAATTTTGAAAATACGTTTTTATTATCAATGGTTAACGATGGTTTTGCTAGCTAGATCAACGAATCTCTATCTCTCTAGATCGCCTGATATAAAAGTTCTTCGTACCCGCTGGCCATTAGAAGCTAGAGAACCTAAAATACTGACCAAAGAAATCTATTTCCCTCTAAGAATAAAATGATTGTCAATTCAAGATAAAGAAAAAGCCTTTGCTTGTCTCAAAAAAATATTTTAGTAACACTTAAATATTTCTATTTTTTTTTTCTACGATAAAGTTTGCTAACCTGACAATTATGAAAAAAATATTGACTTTGCAATAAAAAACCACAAATTTTCATGTTAAACTCGATATCTTTACTGAAACAAGTGGCAGATAATACTACTATATAAAATCAAATGTTACAGTCCACCAATATACTACAAGCTCTCTCTTGAATCAAAACATATATCCTCTCATCAAAATGACATCCCCTAACACGGAACGTAAACTATTTTAATCGCCGGATCAGACCTAATATAGGCTAAAACCAAAAAACTGACTGACGATAATAGCAATTCCTAAGCCAATTGCTATCAGCGAAGAAGCCCAAGTGAGCTTCTCTGTTATTCTAGGAACTCTATCTTTCAGTGCCTGACTACACGAGCCAATAAAGACGGTATAGCTTCCCATTGCAATAACAGTACCAACCAAGAACATACCCAAGAAGGCGGCGCCAGCCACGCGAGAAGGCAAAGCAAGTGCAGGCAAGATCATCATCAGTGCATCCGGTTGCAGCCCATGGACAATGCCAGTAGCAAAAGTTGCAAACCCTATCTTTTTCTTCTTCCCAATGACAGGGGTGTCAATGCCTTCGTACACACTAACATCACAGTCACCATTTTCAAGGGCAACACACGGTGTAGCAACTTCAGATGCTTCCTTGATTCCCATTGCTCCGATGACAAGAAGAGTGAATCCAACTACTCTTGTCCCCCATGTACGAATAACTTCAATGTGGAGTCTGTCCTTTAAGAGAAGAAACAACAGCCCAAAAATCAACTGTCCAGCATCATGGCCACAGCCCCAGAGGGCTCCTACTGCCGCACTCTCCATTGGTGTACGGCCTATTGACAGAGGAGCCAAAGCAGCAAGATGGTCCGGACCTGAAAGGGTGTGAAGGCAACCAGCAAAGAAACCAGCCCATGCACTTGTTAGTAGTTCATTACGTACAAGTTGAGTCCCCACTGCTGCTGCAGCTGGACCCCCTGTCTTAGCTGCAGTTTGGAAACTAGCAAAAGCAGGTGAAACAATGACTGGGTGGAGGAGCATAACAAGCATGGCTGAGAGTAAGACTACTGTACTAGTCGAAACCACCTGAAAGGAACCAAAGTTATCAGAAACCATATTGAGGAACATAGCATAAGTGCCTTCTCTTGATAAATGAAAATTTAATGCATACTGTAATGCCACAGATTTTTCTTCTTCTTCTGATAATGCATGTCCAAAAAAGATGAACATTAAGAGAGCAGAAGGCCTATTTCAAAACAAAAAGCTCAGGGTTGCTGAAAATGAAAGATTTCCACGTAAAAAATTGGAAACTTCAAAATTAAAAGATTCCAAATAGGTCCACGGTGATGGTCACAGCACTAGCTAATCTATTAACACATACAGCTGGTTGAATCCTTAATTCTCTTGAATTTGAGATTGTTTTTCTTTCAATTTCTAAGTTAAGTTCAATTTCTGAAGATATGAACATTGTATGAGATTTTACAAGGCTACAAAAAAAAAGGTGAGTTACTTCCTTAACAGAATTCGATTTATACAGAATTCCAACTATAGCAGAAATGGTTTAGTTGGTACTTGGTACTTCCCGAACTTCTTTGTGATTCCAAAGTAATAAAAATGAAAGAACTCTACACTAGTTGTTCTTATTTAATATCGTGAATTGCACTTTTACTTGCACTTGGAAGGGACATTTAGGACAACTTGTTCATTATAGATGTCAATCATCATTAGAAAGAGTTACCCTCCTGCTTCATCAGATAATGATTTAGTATGGCTGCCTTCAATTTTAAAAACAATATACCTCTACATCTATAGGATTGTTGGTTTCAATATTTCTAGAATCTAGGGTAGTCTCCATATTAAATTTCTAAAGAAGAAATAGGAGAAAGCCGAAAGGATACTGCACCAGATGATTCAAGCACAAAATGCAAATCATACTAGTATTAGAGCAATAAGTCATTTTGGTTTCTAGTGTAAGTACACGTCATCCATCACCTAAAAAGACTTCAACTAACATACTCACTTGAAACACTGCCCTAAAACCGTCCTCTCCATAATAAGCGAAGTTATTAGTAGTCCTACAGAGTGTAGCATTCGAATGGAAAAACCAAAGTTGAGGTCTGCATTGGCTCTAGGCTAGTCCTTATACCTGCCAATCCTAAGCATCAAATGAACAAAACAAGATTGGCAACTGCAATTCTTGTATTATTCCTACCCTGTTTCGATAATATTCTTTTATTGGCTGTCTTAAGAATGAGCAGTTGGTAGTTGCTGATTCGCACTGCAAGCTGTGTTGCTGAAGGACAGATTCACTTATCAGAGTAGCATTATTAGTCCTTGTGGCTTCATCCTATGTAGAGTAATAATTCCTTTACCTAAATCCCCTGCTAGCCCATCTGTCCATCCACTATAGCTCTACACTTCTACTTTTCTCCTTATAACTACGTGGTTACTCCCTTCAACAATACTACATCCAGTTATAAGAATGTGAGAGGTGTAACATGAAAAATCAAAACCACATTTTACATATAAAGATCACAAATGACAAACCTGCCTAAGTGAACCAATACTGGCACTGACTGGCTATGACTTACTAGCACAACTTTTATAAGATCATCAGAATTAAGTTTTAACTAGCTTTGTTTCCTCCGAGTGAACTACATTTCAAATTATCTAGTCCTTTTTATCACACTTTCAACACCAAAAGTTAAAGATATTGTGCAAGAAGATAAAGGCCGCAACTTCCATATTGAATTTTTTTTGTTTGATAATGGTACTGATAGGTTAAGAAAAAGGTAAAGGTAGGCTTAGTACTTGGCATTGATGTCAAATGTCATACTCATTCGCTCCATAAAGCAAGCACAAATATTATCACATTAGCAAATTCAAGAAACTGGAATTCTGTGCATTAATCATTACTCAGATATAATCCTAGCAAATACAAGTAGCACGTATGAACCAGATACTAACATTATGCATACTAACCTGATCAATGGACCTCCCGTGCAATTCACCATATTTAATAGTAGCATAACACATATTATATCATCAAACACATCTACATCTAGATTGGTTCTATACACGAACAAATATACCCTGAAATCTCAACTGCCGAAAAAAAGCAAACAATTTACACCAGCAGCTCAATTTTATCCAATATGCATTGCACAAATTTCTTATTGAAAACAAGATTAAACCCGCTTCAAACAAAAACGTGTCCGAAACTATAAAGTGATTCAAAAGCAAATACCTTGCGTTGTTGAGATAGAATTTCAGCAACCCAATTGAGCAAATGGGGCTTCGAACCCGACCCATCTTGCAAATGCTTAGATTCCGACGAATTACCCGCATGCCCATCACCAAATCTGGAAGATGCGATCGACCCAGAAGATGAAAACTGGTGAATACACTTGCAGGAAAGCGAATTGGGTCTACGAGGTTCGACATGGAGAAGGGAGGAGAAGTGGAGTTTAGGGAGACGAGGAAAGGTCTTTAGATGGAGTTTAGAGGGAGGTGAGTTGGTATAGATAAGCCTCTCCATTTGAGTAAATTGTGCAGTTTTTCCTCCAAATAAGTATGACCTATCTATCTTCTCAATTTGTCGGTTTGTTTCTTAGTTTGGATTATTATCCCTGAAAGAGATTTTCAGATTTATGCATCACAGAAGACAAGAGGTTGAAGAAGCTAAAGTATTTGGAGTAGTTGATGACGTTTTTCCTTTTTCATCCATTCTTTAATCATGGTATGATTAGCATGTAATTTTTGGGTTAAGCGCCTAATGCAATTTTTTATAATCTAATACACCCTCTGTTTTTTACGTGGTAACTCTCTCGATATATACTCAAATTGATTTGTATTATAAATTAAATATATATTTTTTATCCATTTAAAACTAAAACACACAAATATCAATCGAGATCAAATTAAAAAACAAATATTAACACTCTTACTCACTATAAAAATTGTTTTATTTTTAAACACTAATGAAGTGATTCAGGAAAATGATATGAAAAAGTCTATGAAGTACTAAAAGTCATAAAGATACAAATTATGCACTTGCACCATCACTTAGGAGAAAAGTAATTAGAAGAATGAGTCAAAAGTCCCATTTAGGTGAGTAGTTTTTTTTTTCTTTAAAATAAAAATAAAATAATATTCAATATTTATATTAAAATATAAATTAAATTTAAAATTTTATATTATACAGTTTATTTATATAGATGATATTTTAAATATTATTTTTTATTATTAAAATTTATTTATTTATCGATAAAAAAATCTCAAATATTTTCATGAAAAACAACTCATATGGACTGACTTAAAATGTGGTTGGGTGATGGAACTGATACCTAACTAGGTTGACTGATTAATGATTATTTTGATAAGAGATTAGTGAGAGGTGTGGCTTCTTTCTCACCACAATTATAACAAATTAAAAGAATCACTTTTTTTTTAAAAATTATTTTAACAAATTAACCAAAGCACAATGGACTCCACACATGGTCTCGTATTTTTAGTGGATTTATAAGGAAGGATCGTGGATTATCATAACAAATGCGTTTTGTATCAATTTGTCTAGATATATATATATGTCTTTTTTTACTGTAATAAATATATTTGATTATACATTTGTATCAATATGTATATTAAGTATATTTATTTGGAATTATTAATTTGTATTAATGTATTCAAAAAGATATATTCTTTGTTTTTTAAAAAATCATAATAAAAATATAGTTAATGTTTGTATAAACCGTCACTCTGTTTCCGGAAAGGATGTATTTTACTATTGATTTACTCTAATTTTTTGCTAATAGATTTAATTTAAGCAAATAACCACCTAATTGCTAACAGACGTCACCTTTCACGAAAAGATGACACCTTTTCGAATTCCTTATTTTTAGCAACTTCTAACTTATCATTAACTATTAATTTTATTTTTTTTGTAAAAATCAGACAAAATGGCCTGAATTATGAAAAAAATAAATTGATGAATATCTTTCATGATTAATAAATTTAAATATATTTTTAATTAATTTATTAAAATAAATAAATAAAAAAGACAGATGTTTTTATATAAAAAATTCAAATGACTTCTTTTTAGCTAATTTTTAATCTCCATGTTATCTAATTTTTTAATCAATGAAAGCACCTTAAAAAAATGACATCTTTTTAAGCCAAAGGAAAAATATATAACTACTCTGGTATATATATATATATATATATAAAGGGATATACCTATAATTATCGAATCTATACGATATGGAAATCGAATAATTTAACAAATTAATATGACATAAATTTTTAGTTGTATAGCTGATTGTAAGTTTTCTATTTGATGTATTCCCATGTAATAATTGTTAAAGAAAAAAAAAGGAAAATTTCATATATGACAAACGGATGTTATGAAATTACATTTAATGGGTATAGTTTACATGATTACATTCCATGGGTATAGTTTAGTTTATTAGGTGACTCTAAATTTGTATAAAACGTTTTTTAGATTAAATTTATACAAAACAATTATTTTTCAATAAATGGTAACAGTAGCACAAAAGATGATAACAATGAATTCACATAATCCCATGATTTAATCAAAACATTCAAAATCAAATATTTCCCCCAAAAAAGAATTCTAAGGCTATAGAAAGACAATAACAGTTCAAAATCAACTATTTTTTTTAGATAAATCTATGAAACACACACATAGATATATTTATATATAAATTGATTATATTATATTTATATATAAATTGATTATATTGTATATATTTGCGAAATTGTATATAATTTTTATACAATATTTGTGTGTGATTGATTTTGTGTTTTAAACTGTATATGACCATCATATATTCTTTTAATTTTTCTTGGGTAATCTGTTTGTATACAATATTTTATTATGTTCCTATTTTTTCTTTTGTATAATTCTAGGAGTTGTACAGTAATTTTGGTATATATATTATAGTTATTTATGTGCATCTGTGATTTCATGGTTTTTTTAAAAAAAATACTAATGATCAAACTGGTTGCATATAATATTCATTTGCTAATTATATACAGTAAGCTTGAAATATGTTTCTATATTTGAGGGTGTAACGTTTATATATATATATATATTATTTTATTATGTTCATAATTTTTTGTATATATCGACGAATTTGTATAATGTGTTATAATATTATAGAGTGGTTTTGACAAATTTCTTTATACAAAATTAAATAATTGTATACAAATAGCTATTGCCTCATAAGACTTTGTATATGTTACCTTAATATACAACCCACTATATACCTAACTCTAGTAATTGTTATACAACTAATAGAATATACAATTAAGAACTGTTTCATAATACTTTGTATATATTAACTTAATATACAAAGCACTATATAAATAACTTTGTAATTTGTATATAAATTACACTACCTGATGTTCCTGACATTCTTCAGATTTGTCCAGTTCTGATGAGGCAGATTCAATCTCTTCTGAATCAATGTTTATGACTTTTCTTTTGCTTCCACCTTCAACAATTTTAATGCCGCTAGATTTCGCTGTGTTGATGACTTTATGAATTGTCATTGGGTCATTTTTTTTATGGATCTCAATTCTTCAATAGATTGTTCAACTTAAACTTGTTTATGTTTTGCCATAAACCCTATATTAACCCAGAATCCAGAGTTAACCCAATTGAAACGAAGGTGGATTATCAACAACATTGACATGCAATGACATACCTCTCGTAATCCTCATACATGGATAGAAATCATCTATTCTGATTTTGAAAGACTTGTAATCTGATAAGTAATAAAGATTTTTTTCAAAAAAATGAAAAAAACTAACAATCATACTACATATACATTTGTTATAGAAGGAATCAAAAAAAAATATTGAAAGCCATGAATTTGACGGTTACCTATGAAAAGTGGAAGAATATCGGAGAGAGAAGGTCAAAATTTTTTCAATGAAAATTCAAATTAGAAGGGAAGAGTAATTTTAGGAAAATATATGGAATGAGAATAGGAGAGATAAATTTAATTTTAAATAAAATTATATAAAAATCTTTGGACGACTATTTTTATCATGCATACAAATAGATAGTGGTCCCATTAATTATGGCAAAAACTTTAAAACTATATTTACTGACCGTAAATAAATTAAACTATACCCTTATTAACTAATATGTGGTTTGGTAAGAGCTTAAAAATTATATATAATGACAAATTAATTATTCAAATTAAATGCTATAATCATACTTTGATTTAATTGTGCACGGTAGCTAATGGTTTGTCAGTCGCCTATCTCCTTCTCGCTTACAAACAGAAATGTATAAAATGTGTTTTTGTTTAAATAAAGCGGGAGAAAATTGAATATATACATATATTTTTGTTTCCTTCTCTCCCCTCTCTTAAATCTCGCTCGCCACCCTCCCCTCTCCCCGTCTCACGCTTATCAAACAATCAAAATGCATAAATTGTGTGTGTTTCTGTTTGTACAAAGCGAGAGAAAATTGTATATACACATACAAATATATATATCTTTCGTCCTATACACTTATAATCATACAATACAAATATTGCCCTACCCTATTTTCTTTTGTTTTTTTTTTCTCTTTTTCGTTTTATACATAAATAAATTATACAATTGATCTTTTTTTATATATGTATATAGAGCTATATAACTTGTTTCTTTGTATATGCATAACAAATTATATAACTATTTTTCTTTATATATATAGCAAAATATATATATTTATGTTTGCTATAGAGTATAATTATGTAAAATATAACTATAACATATAAATATAATTTTTATATTTGCTATACGTAAAAGTTATACGATATATGCTTTAGTTGTTATTTGAAGCCCAACCTCAATAACAAAATCAACATATATTACTTTTTATTAAATGGTGTCACAGACATTCCTTCGCTCAAACATGTGTTCGCCCATGTGGATATTTGATTTATATGAATATTAAAAATTAAAAAGAAATAGCATTGTGTTACAAAACGAAGTATAGAAATTTAATAGCAAAGAAATAAAAATAAAGATGACTAATATTTTTTCGTTCAATTTTTCAATGCATTGTATTTACCTCTAAGATAACTATATATAAAAAGTAAGTTATATGTAATCCTTCAAAGTAATTAAAGAAATTTTTAAAGTCATAATTAAATTTTTTAAAGTCATACTTAAGTTTTTTTTGAAGTCATAAAATTTGAATTTGATATATTACATCTATATTTCATTATTTATAACACTTTTTCAAATTAATTGGATTGTCATTAACAGCCACATGCAACATTTCAATACATCTAAATTTTGTTGTTTTGGTTCTAAAATTTCATGATTAAGATGTTCTTAATTTTGTTAATAAAACCTTAATTTGGCTTTTCAGTAAGCCAATTAGTTATAACATAGATTGTGATGTCGTGGTAGTAATCCGATTAGATTAGAGTGTCCAGACTGCATTATGGGTGCGGAATATATATGTTTTATGGTAATAATTACAAGAGATTGGTAACGAAAGAGTGAAAAGGAAGTCATGTGGGGGCGCTTAAACTTGGTTCACAAATTTATTTGGGGTAAAGATAGGAGGGGAAGTTACGTGGCATAAAATTGGAGTCTCATTATCTTGTACCAAAATGAGAGGTGGTCAGCCCAAAATGACAGAAACCATATGATATTGATTTAAACAAGAGAGTTTAGAGTTTGGAGTAAGTAAGGAGAGAGGAAGAAATGGCAAAGCCAGTGCAAATTGAAGTGTGGAATCCAAATGGAAAATATAGAGTTGTCAGCACAAAATCTATGCCTGGGACTAGATGGATTAATCTTCTCATTCAACAAGATTGTCGTCTCGAAGTAACTAACATATATTATACTACTACTAGTCTTTTTTTGAAAAAACTTATTTATTGAATTCATTTTGTAGATATGCACTGAGAAGAAAACTATTTTATCAGTTGATGACATTCTTGCTCTTATTGGAGATAGGTGCGATGGTGTCATTGGCCAGGTATGTGTTATGACTGATTCACAATTTTTTACTCTAACCCTTCAAGCTATGTTGCTAATGATTCATATTTGCCCGTTAACTCTGCTGCCCAACCACTTTGGTAAATTTGTTCCCACAGTCCAGTCCAGAGGCAAATTTAATTTGGACCATTTTAGCTACCGTTTTCCCATGAAATTTCACTTGTTTTCCAAGTGAAATGCAATCTATGGCCTATCTAGACAAACAAGTAACCTGTCTCATCATTTTTAACTATATATGTGTGGACATTCAATTGTTATGTGACCTCCTCATTTGTGTATCCAATGGAAGTTAAATTTCATAGTATGATTTGTGTTGTTCAGTTGACAGAAGATTGGGGAGACACACTGTTCTCTGCATTAAGCAAGGCTGGTGGGAAAGCTTTTAGTAACATGGCTGTAGGATACAACAATGTTGACGTCGAAGCTGCTAACAAGTATGGTGTTGCTGTTGGAAATACACCTGTGAGTTTATACTACTTGTCGTTTTTTCCACTTCCTATTAAATTTCATTTCTTAGCTACTCCAATAACCAGTAATTTTGCATTACAGATTAGACATCTTAGCTTGTAATGTCTTAAATGCTTGACATGTCTAATCATATATTCTTTTGACTCTCTCTTTTTATATCTATATTTTGTTTTGCATATGAATACATAGTTAGAGCCAAAAGCAATGAGTTCAGTTAAGCCCACATAGCTCGATCCTGGACCCCCTCTGGATGAATGGAGGATGACTAGAAAGTCGAAGATGAAATTGTTTAAACTTATCAAAACCACTGAAAATCTTTGCCGACACCTATCCAACTGGCATTTAACCCAACACATAACAATGAATCAATAGTATAATATCAAATTTAAAGTCAGTTATGTATCCTCTTAATAGCAAGTTTTTTTATTTGTCATATAAGGTCTTGTACCTGGAATTTCTGTTATGAGGAAATGCCCCATTTCACTTTGAATTTGAAGTTGATAAAACATTTCTTTTAGAAAAGAAACAAGGCACATTAGTTGTCCTGAAGGGTCTACACGTGTGTTAAATTAATCCTCAGCTTGTAGATGCAGTAGGAGTGATTTTATTGGATCAAATAGATTTGATCGGTATGGTAAATGATACAAGAAAACTTATTTGAGTTCTGAATATGTGCATATCTGTAGAGGCATCCTTTGATCTTCTGATGCAATGCTCTATGATCAGGGAGTACTGACAGAGACTACAGCAGAGTTAGCGGCTTCACTTTCTTTAGCTGCAGCGAGAAGAATTGTGGAGGCAGATGAGTTCATGAGAGCTGGAAAATATGAAGGATGGCTTCCACATTTGTATGAAAATCTTCAATTCTGTTTATTGTGTCTTCGCAGGTCTATAACTGAATTCTTTAGGTCTAAATCTTAAATGGTTTCATTGCCAGGTTTGTGGGGAACTTACTTAAAGGACAAACGGTTGGCGTAATTGGGGCTGGTCGTATTGGATCTGCTTATGCTAGAATGATGGTAATCAGCGCTAGTATAATCCTCTTTAAGTTTTCTTTGAACTGTTTCAAAAACTTCGTGATCGCTGGAACCCATGATTAAGAAATTGTATGTAAATTTGCTATGTTAATTGGAGCAACTTTGGTGTTTTATTGCAACAGGTTGAAGGCTTCAAAATGAACTTGATATACTACGACCTATATCAATCTACTCGTCTAGAAAAATTTGTGACAGGCATGTTTTAATCAATGTTACATCAACAAACTTCTCAAGCTCATTGCATGTACTTATATGTTTTCTCGCCTTTGCAGCCTATGGTCAGTTTTTGAAAGCCAATGGTGAACAACCTGTAACATGGAAAAGGGCTTCATCCATGGAGGAGGTCCTCCAAGAGGCTGATGTGGTAATTATGTACATCGAGAATGCACTATAAGATTTCTTATTCATTTATCTTTATACATATTTACTGGATTCTCATTCAATTTCTTGTCTTGATCAAAATGCTTCTCTAGATAAGTCTACATCCAATCCTTGATAAAACAACGTACCATCTTGTGAACAAAGAACGGCTGGCACTGATGAAGAAGGTAGTGAATATATCTATTTTGCTTGCTGATTTACACAAAAAATGTGATATCATGATATTACTTAAACCAAACTTGTAGGAAGCAATACTTGTGAACTGTAGTAGGGGGCCTGTTATTGATGAAGTAGCTCTTGTTGAGCATCTGAGGGAAAATCCCATGTTCCGTGTTGGCCTTGATGTCTTTGAGGTAATGACAGTAGTTCTGCCGTTGTGAACATGTAAAATGCACCATTTCAACCAAACAAAAAGCTCTCAAAGTAACCTACACGAGTAGAGTGTAGGATGCTTTTTCCCTGTCTTATGCGTTCAAGTAATTCTCTTCTTTGATGATCTTGTTGTCTTAGGATGAGCCCTACATGAAACCCGGCCTTGCAGACATGAAGAATGCTGTTGTGGTACCCCACATAGCTTCTGCTTCTAAGGTACTTTTGCGCGTATTATGTATTTATCTGTGTAAATTAAGAAGCAATTTTCTGCTATGATAGCTACTTCTCATCTAATTCGCCAATTCTTGTGATTTTTTTTTTATAAGTGTGTCCATTTCGTAAGAAAAAACTAAAATCTCCTGACTCTTAATGCAGTGGACTCGCGAGGGAATGGCTACCCTGGCCGCTTTGAATGTTCTGGTACGGAATTTTGAATCAAAATTAAGGACACTATTGTGCTGAAAATTACAGTGACATTGTTGTGTTTTTGGATTCTGAATGTTGATGATGTTACAGGGAAAAATTAAAGGCTACCCAATTTGGAGTAATCCAAACAGCGTGGAACCGTTCTTAAATGAGAATGCACCGCCCCCTGCTGCATGCCCTAGCATTGTGAATTCAAAAGCTTTAGGTAATCAACTCGTTTATGGAATTCGTAAGGAAGTGCAAATTTGTGTCAATTTGCTAAATACATTATGGTTTATTATTGCAGGCTTACCTGTTTCGAAGCTGTGAAGTTGAAATGTTTTTAAGTGATTCAACATATATGCCAAATTACTGGAAATGTCTATATATATTTCAAGCTTGCTATACTATGTCTCTCATTTGGTTTACATGATTTTGCTATAATTAGGACACAAATTTTATACGCAATTTCTTGTTTTAACACAGATGTGATCTATTAGGCTCAGCCCCTGTTTGCGACATCAGGGAGTTGGCCAGAAAATATTTAGTAAATTTCCAGGAGATAATAAGCTTGAAGAAATGACAAAACTTATAATATGGTTTCAACTTTCAACAAGAATGTATTTAATTGTATAAGAAGTTAAAATATAATGCAATATAGAAAATTAAAATTAAAATTTCTTTTTCTTACCAATTTTTTTTTCATCCATAAAAATTTATTTGTGAAAAAATTGCATAAATTTTTTAAATAATTTACTTAAGAATTTTAAATTACCATGTAATAATTGTACACAATAGTTCTTTCATTAAATTTAGGAATTAGACTTTTTTTTTATAATCTTCATAAATCTCATGTAATTTATATATTTATTTTGTGGAGACGTAAGTTTGATAAATTAAATTATTTTCAAGACCATGATTTAATGATATGATATAACAACTAAAATAGAAAGAGACTTTTGAGGTATTTAGTCTTATTTTATTTTGAATAAATATAATATTATTCTTTATAATTTTTTTCAAAAAAAAAATGGTAAGCATGAATTTCAAAGTACACAATTAACATTATTGTAATAGTTAATCAACCTTTAATATTGTTGACTTCATTATGCAATTTATGATTACTTGATGTAATAGTTTTTTTTTTTTGAGTGATTTGTATATCAATATATTTTAACTATATATATTTATAAGTATTAAAAATTGAAGATATTATAGTACGTTTTCAAAAATCTATTTTTAATAAAATAAAAAGTTAAATTCTGATAAAAGATTTTTAAGTATGAAATTTATTCTTAATAAATTAATATATATTTAAAGAAATAATATGATCATTATTTTAGTTAAATGAGTTTAATAAAATAAATTAATAATTTATTATTTAATTTTTTTTAATGACATGTCATACCAACTAGAAGAGAGGAAGACTTTTGAAATATCAAGTATATTTAGAGAAAAATAATAATAATTGAGTGATGTTTTAATTCTAAATATGAATGATATTTTAAAATAACTTTTTAAATTTGGGTGATCATTTAAAAAATCGACTCCATATTTGACTTGTTTACAAGTAATTCTCCTACTAACAAAAATATTCATTATTTTCTCCTTCTGGACTTCTTAACTCATATGACAAATATGGACAAAGTAACAATGGAGCATAATCATGATAATTTAGCTTCAAAAGGAATTTGGCATTATCCAAAGAAAGAAAAAGAATGATATTATCCAAATTCCACAGATAGAAAAATGCAAAAATAGAAAAACAATCACAGTTGGATCAATTCAGTTACTCCATTATTTATTTTTTGATTTTCCAAGCACTGTCAAACACTAAATTAATTTATATTTTATATAACGTAAAAGAAAATATGCTCTTTCTAGAAGTCATTTAATTATACTCTTTGACGATGAATTATTACTATTATTTACTATAAAAATATTATGCAAGTTCTAAAAATAAAAGATTGTGAGAGACACACAAAAAAGAATTATTTATTTATGCTTATGTGAAATCTCAATTAAAACACTATCATAAAATTTTAAGGGCAAAAAATTTTGAGTTCAAAATTGAAAGGGTAAGATAATTTATTAACAAATTTAAAAGGGCAATAAAATTGATCATTGAATTAAAAGGCCAACTTTCGTAAATTTGATATTGTTTAAATTAGGACAGCCGTTACAAGACGTGGAATTTCACGTTTCTTGTAAGGCTAATAACAAGTTTAAACCCTAATTACAAAGCACGTGAAATTTCATGTCTTGCGGCGCATGAAATTCGCATTTTATAATGGATGTCCTACTTTAAACGGTGTTAAAATACAATTAGAAAAATGGCTAATGAAGGCTGTCTTACAAGTGCCTTGCGATAGCTGCCCTAATTTAAATTCTAATTTTAACGGTGTTAAATTACAATTAGAAAATGGCTAATGGCCGCTGAGCGTTACAAACACATGAAATTCCTCGCCTTACTGTGACTGTCCTAATTAAAACCCTAAATTAAACAATATTAAATTCACAATTAGAAAATTATTCTTTTAACTCGATAGTAAATTTTATTATCCTTTTAAAAATTTTGACAAATTTTCTTACCTTTTTTATTTTCTACTCAAGACAATCTCTTAAGAAGAAAAGAAAACTTACAATTATATATATATATATATATATATAAAATTAGGTCGATGGAGCCGAAAAGGTATAACTTTTAGGAGGGTGGTACATTAAAGAGAATTATATATATATATATATATATAAAAATTAGGTCGATGGAGCCGAAAAGGTATAACTTTTAGGAGGGTGGTAAATTAAAGAGAATTACCACAGTAAAATTAAAACGGTTACTTACAATAAAACGCCTATATATAGTCTCCCTCCCCTCATTCACTCACTCACTTGTGCTTTGTAACAAAACTCAACCGTTTTCTCTCTCCGTTAGTGTTTGCTTTCTTCCTCGATTCACCGACCCACTGACCGACTATGTCTTCTCCAAAGAAGATCTTGTTGAAGAGCAACGATGGCGAGGTTTTCGAGGTGGAGGAAGCGGTTGCTTTGGAATCTCAGACCATCAAGTTTTTGATCGAGGACGATTGCGCCGGTTCGCACATCCCTATTTCCAATGTTTCTGGCAACATTTTGGCAAAGGTTCTCGAGTACCTTAAGCGCCATGTGGAAGAGGAATCCACATCTAAGACAGAGGGCGCCGACGCTGATGCTGCTTTGAAGGTCTTTGATGCTGAATTTGTCAAAGTTGATCAGAAAACTCTCTTTGACCTGATTCTGGTATGGTTTGATTTTTACTCTTTTCGTCGTTAATTTTTTATGATTTTGTTTGTACTGATTTCTACTGTTTGCCTGGTTTTTTGCTATAAACTTCATCTGAAGTTATATGCTCTGTTTTACGATTTCTGCTTCTGTTGATTTTATTGTTTGTGTATTCGGTTTAATTGTTTATGCTGCTTGTTGATTTTCCTGTTTGTCTGGGTTTTTAGGGTGTATCCGTAGTCGCACCTTTATGCGATGCTTAATAAAAATAATCTGTGTATGTGTATGCAGTTGCATTGTTAAGCCCTTTGTTATACTTATTTGATTTATTTATCCTAATTGTTTAGGGTTCATACGCATACTATAGTGCATCTATTAGGCATTTTACAAATATAGGGTGATAACATGTAGATTCTGTAGTTGTGAAAATTCTGGCTGAACGTTGGATATGTTGTGTACTTTTGATCTGGCACTTAAATTGTAAAGTCCCAAACTGTATGACCCCAATTCAGATTTAATATTGACATACTATTCTCATAGAAGTATCTTCTACCCGCCCCAGTTCCCTCTCTGTGTGTTCATGTTTTACAAGTTACATCAATTTTTAGGCATTAGGGGGGCGTCAACATGCTTCTTATTTCTTTTAAAATGTAGATTTTGTTCCTATTGTTCATTCTGTAGTTTTGGAAATCCCAACCCCTATAAGTGGCTGATCATTGTATGTGTTAAACTGTTCATTTCCTTATTATAATTATCATTATTAAAATTTGGAAGTGAATATGATAATTGATCTCTCAACAGCTACAGTTTAATATTTGCTACCCTGTCATTGTCACTAATATAACATGTGAGAATAGGAATAGTCTCTACCCTCCCCAGGTGTGTTCATGTTCATGCTGTGTGTATAGAAACAATGCGAGGATAGGAATTGGTCGCTTGAACCCATTGTTTATATGCTTTGTTTCTTCACTTTGTAATGCTATGCTTTCAATTATAGTGCACACTGTTTTGCGACATTTCAGGCTGCAAACTATCTGAACATCAAAAGTCTGCTTGATCTGACCTGCCAGACTGTGGCTGACATGATCAAAGGTAAGACCCCAGAGGCCATTCGCAATACCTTCAACATAAAGAACGACTTCACTCCAGAGGAAGAGGAGGAGGTTAGGAGGGAGAATGCGTGGGCATTTGAATGAAGCTCTGCCAATGTTTTCGTATTCTGGTGCTGGAATTGTAGTAGATTTCTATCAACTAGTGTTATGTTTGTTGTTTTCTTAATGTTTTGTTGTTGAAACCTTTAGATATTACTTTCTTGTTCACAACTTTTGCTATGCAACTTGAAGTCGTTATTCAACGAAGATTTGATAATTTCTTTTTGCTGTGCGTATATTTATTTATTATCCATTTTGCAATTTTTTTCTCATGTCAAAATTTAATTGTATATCAAAATATATATAGACTTCTATTATTTCTATCTTAATAAATAAAATATATTTTTAAGTTCCTACTGAACATATCACCTAGAAAAGTATTTTAATTATTATATTTGAAAGTGGATATTTCACAGTCGAAGTTCAAATTAAACATTCGATTATTTATATGCTTTGAGAAGTTATTTTCTATTCGAATAATAAAAAAGCAAATACTATTATAATTATAAAAACTCTTAAAAAAGAAATTTCATATATGTGGAGATAACTTGTGAAGCCAGAAGTAAACAATACTTCTTTATTTTAACTAAAAGAAAATCGAGTCGGTGAAGCCGAAAAGGCCAAACTTTTTTAACCTGAATGATCAAAACTTTGCAATACAACTATGTTATCACGTAAATTTTCAAATATTCTTATTAAATATTATTCGGATGAATATATCAGTGTTTATTTCACCATGTGATACGATTATAAAATTTGGAAAAGAGATACCACATTTTTAGATGTTCGTTAAAACAATAACAAATAGTGTCGATGACACTAGAGCAATGTAGTAATTTGGAGTGAGTGAAATAAACATCATTCAATATATCGTGACGTAGACAAAACACATGACTTTGTTACATTGAGCTAATTTTTCATAATTTTTCATCATTTTCATCAACAATCATATTATTGTTTAATATTCACTAAGTATTTGATCACTATTTTGATATTCAAGTAAAAAATTACGTAATACAACGCAAACAATTATTATAGAAGGTGTTTTTATAAAAGATAAAAATTTGGGTTAAAATTTTAATTTTTAAAACATCCCAAATAATGAGATTTGATCCAAATATTAAGAAAAATTAGTATTTAAAAATTTAAAATATTTACCAAAAGTACTTGCCAAATAATAACAAATTGTATGAACAAACATTAATTGTCAATTTTTTTCTCAAATATTATTTGAATAATTTATTGCCAAACAGGCCCCTCTATATATCTATTACCCTTTCTACTGTACTTCTTATTTTTTGCTTTCACAAAAAAAAAACTCATCCGTTTTCTCTCTCGTCATCAGTTTTAGGGTTTGATATTTATCATCGACCGACTATGTCTACTCCGACGAAGATCTTGTTGAAGAGTTCTGATGGTGAGGTTTTCGAGGTGGATGAGGCGGTTGCTTTGGAATCGCAGACCATCAAGCACTTGATTGAGGACGATTGCGCCGGCTCTAACATCCCTCTCCCTAATGTTACAAGCAAGATCTTGGCAAAGGTGATTGAGTACTCTAAGCGCCATGTCGAAGCCTCGTCTAAGACAGAGGACAAGGCCGCTGAGGATGAATTGAAGGTCTTTGATGCTGAATTTGTTAAAGTTGATCAGGGAACTCTTTTTGATCTGATTCTGGTATGGTTCCAGTTTTACTGTGGAATTGTTTTTATTATGTTGATTTTTTATGGTTTTGCTGTACTGATTTTGACTGATTGCTGGTTTATTTGTTTGATTTTCTGTTTCAGGATTATATGGCTTGTTTTACGATTTCTGTTTCTGATGCTTCTATTGTTTGTGTATTCGGTTTAATTTTTTATGCTTGTGATTGGTTTGCCCCATTTTCTGTTTTTAGGGTTTCTCTGTACTTTTACTTTTTATGCGATGTTTCCTTTCTCTTTTGCTTTAATTGTTTGTGTATTCAGATCTATTTTTATGCCTTCGTTGTACTTATTGATTGATTGATAGTTTTATTTGCCTGATTGTTTAGGGTTCATTCGCATACTATAATTCAATTTTTAGGTATTTTACAAGTATAGGCTGATAGCATGCTTATAATTTCCTTTAATGTAGACTTTGTTCTTATTGTTGTTTCTGTAGTTATGTGAATTCTGGCTGATCAGGTATATAGTATACAGTTTTGATTTGACACTCATATTATAGAGTCTCAAAATGTATGACCTAATTCATAGTTAGTATTTGCTTCCACTGTCACTAATAAAGTAACCTCTAGCCTCCCCAGTTCCCACTTTGTGTGTTCTTGTTGTTGTTGAAAAAGTTAACTTCAACTTTTGGGCATTTTACAAGTATAGGCTGATAGCATCCCTATAATTTCTTCTGATACAAACTTTATTCTTATTGTTGATACTGTACTTTTGGGAATTCTGAACCCCTTTGAGTGGTGGCTCATTATTGTGTATGTTTCACTCTCTTGATCTGGCAATCATATTGAGTCCCAAAGAGTGTGATACATTCATTTTACTTCACTAATTATTATTATTATTTTGGAAGCCAAATGTTCTTTCAATAACTAGTTTAATATTTGCTTCCACCGTCACCGATATTAATATATCAATGCTAATAGAAGTAATCTCTACCCTCCCCCTATTTCCACTTTGTGGGACTACACTGTGTGTGTTCTTGTTGTGATAGTAGAAGTAATCTAAAACAATCTACAGATGAACTGTGGAGCCCTGATAAATATAGTTGGTTGCTTTAACCCATTGTTATGTGCTCTTTGGTTCCTCACTTTGTAATGGTATATTGGTGATTTGCTTTAGATTCTAATTCGTTCTGTTGTTGTGACTTGTAAGGCGGCTAACTACCTGAATATCAAGAGTCTGCTTGATCTGACCTGTCAGACTGTGGCAGACATGATCAAAGGAAAGACTCCGGAGGAGATTCGAAAGACTTTTAACATCAAGAACGACTTCACTCCGGAGGAAGAGGAGGAGGTCAGGAGGGAGAATGCTTGGGCATTTGAATGAAGCCGGGCAATGTTTTCATATTCTAGTGATGGAGTTGGGAATATATAGTAGTAGATTTCTTTCCGCAATCGTTATGTAGTAGTAAATATGTTCTTAAATGTTTGCTTCTGAACCTTTAGATATTGTTCTTCCTAACTTTTGCAGTAAAACTTTGTTCTTCAGTGAAGACGAGTTGATCCAATTTTTACTTTAGTTACATATTGCTGGAGATATATGTTGATCGTAAGGTCTCTTCGTATTGTTATTTGAAGTGGTGTTTGGCTAGTGGGGTTTCAGTCCTTGGCATCTGCTTCTAACTTCCATAGAAGTTGCAACTGCAACAAGGTGATATAGAGTGAAGCAATAGGTAAACAACACTAAAATGAAAGCTATATGATATATGACAAAGCCAAATGGGAGAAGCTGTTTGAACTGCAACTAGATTGAACAACACGCAATAACATTGAACTGTTATGCAACTTCAGTACTAAAGCTCATTGTAGAGCTATCAATCTGCAACTAGTCCTAGTTGAATTGCGATTTATGTGTTATTTGCCTGATTATTTATCCTACTCCCAATACGGCCATATATCCTTTAAAACTACTACCTTATTGTCAATATAGAAGAGGGAAAAACAAGTAATATGATGGGTTGCTAACTCTACCTCTTTGCTTCACTTGTCGGATCTCTACCAGTGTCACACGCAAATCCCAGAAAATATTACCCAAAGCTATTATTTCCCTGAGGACACCACTAGTTTTCATAAGTTTAACTCTTTACTTTCTTGTAACTTGGAATCACTTGAAGTTTGTCATATCCGATGCATGAATATAGTTTAAAGAATATAACCCATGTCTATCACAATCCTAAAAGTTACTACCTCCTTTCCTAATTACTTGTTCACTTTTCCTTTTATAGCTGTCCCTAATTACTTGTCCATTTTGACAAATCAAGAAAGGATAATTTTTTTTACCTATTATACCCACAATTAAATGACTAATTACTATGAAAAATGTAGAATTTTTCATCCACTTCATAATTAATAGGGGTAAAATGGTAAACTCACTACGTCATTAATTATTTTCTTAATAGGTGTGTCAATTCAAAAGTGAACAAGTAAAAAGGGACCGTAGTTCCCATGTCTTTTGAAAAAAAAAACTCGTAAAATCATTTGTTTGTAGATTATAAACATATTATGAGAAGAAGATAAATCTTTACACAGCTAAGTCTTCTTACATGCATCACATGTCACAATTATATGTCAAACTATACATAATCCTCCATTGCTCTATTAATTGCAGCTTTTTTTTAAAAATTCTTGTGGAATATCATATCTTTCATCAAAAACCTCATTTTGATGCGGAGGTGTTCAATTTTGGGCCTAATCAATCCTCAATTTTGTGTCCACATTCATATAAAATTACCCATTATTTTTTCAATCGCTAGATCGTTTGTTTTTTTAGACAATAAACATATTATAAGAAGAAAGATCTTTTCCATAGCTCAAAGTCTTATTACATACATCATCCACATGTGCCAATTATCAAACTATATATAATAATCTAATTGCAGTTTTTTTTTTTTTGGAATATCATATCATATCTTTTATATAAAAAAATATGTATGAACCTCATTTTGATGAAAGTGCATATGGTGGAGAGGGTGTACAATATGTTGTTCTTTTGCCAAAAAAAATTTGGCTGAGACAAAGAGATATATATGTTTGTTTTCATTGTCACCTTCTTTTCCTTATTATGGGCAAGTGGGCAACAACATGAACTTGTCTTTTCAAGAATCAAAATGCCACAATATATATCCACATACATAAGACAATATAATTCAAGAAACTATGGAATATATATATATATATATATGTGCAAATATAAGTGTGGTCCGATTCTTATAATGAAGACAAAATTTTAAATATGTTAAGCTGTGTTCCTTGTCTATACAAAAACAAAATATATTTCACTATATTACTTTACCAAAAAAATTAATAATAAAGCAAGGATTATTTGATACAATGAATTACGTAGATTCAACTTTATTGACATTTCAGAATAGAAGATGCATCGAATGAGATATCAAAGGCAAAACCAAATAGCCTATTTAAAATAAAGAGCGCTTCACTCAACTTCAAGATTAGTGATTTTTATATTTTAAAAAACTTCATAGAATCATTAAAAATAATCTAAATTCTTAAAAGGGTTGCTGTATAATATAATTATAAATGAGATAAATAATCTCATTTTTTGAATTAATATGATAATTAAATACGATATAAATGGAAAATTATCGTAAATAGTCATTATAATAAATTTATTCGTTCTCCATAGCTATAGTTTACATATTTATGGGATGTAGCTATAATTTAAGTTGTCTCGTTTGTATAATTCGCGGATGAATTTCTATTATTGAGCTAATTTTTTTTTTGTATAAAGTTGAAATATAAAATTTATACAAAAACAAACATATGAACTTTAAACAATCATATAAAATATGTTATACAAAAGTTATACACATTACAAATATGTAAACTATACAAACTCAAAACTCAACCTCATAATCATAGAATGTTGATCCGGAGTGATAATTAACTAAAGTTGGCTATATTTATCACCTGAACTCTTCTACTCACGACTTTATCAACAGAACACTTAAAGCTATTAAAATACATAATTTTAAACCCCTTTAACTGTTGACTGTGCTTATGTGATGTTTTTTTACTGAATCAAATCAAGAGAGTAATTATACACAATTTTTTAAAAGCAAGTGAAGACAAAAATTTGTTTTTTTTAAAAAAAAAACTCATTTCCATTATGTTTCTTCTTCTTCCTCCTCATAATTTCACCCAACCCCACCATCACCACACACACAATTCTCTCTCTTTCTCTTCGATATCTTCTTCTTCAATTTTTTCAAGTACTTTTACCCACAATTCCCCCTCTTTCTTGCTACCTATCATTTGAGAGTTCTATAATGATTGAGAAAAAAATATTTATTTAGATTTTGATAAAAGAGGGGGAGGGGAGGTAGTGGTTCTAAATTGTGAAAAGTTTTTGAAAAACGTATATTTGAAATTCTTTATAAACGTAAGACAATTTTATTTTTCAACATTTTTAAGATTTTTCTATAATCACTCATTTTTCATCTCCTTCTCTTCTATCTCTCATCCTCTATTATTTTAGTCGCTTTATTTCTCACCACCATTAAAATAACAAAATTTATAATAAAAAAACATAGTGAAGCGTGCTTATCTCTAATTCCTCTTCATGTAAAAAAAATTCACTATGAAAGAAAAAATGTAATTAGGAGCAAAATAGATGAAAAATATGGGAAGAGAAAGAAAAAATAAAAAGAAATCAAGAAATAAATGAATTTGAAGATTAGTTTGAGATTTTCTTTTAAAAATATTATTTCTAATAAAAAAAATGATGTGGCGATATATTTATGATGTGGATAGTGACACACTTAATCAGAGGTGTTTAAAATATTTTATTTTAATAATTTTAAGTGTTTAATTGACAAAATCGTGAGTAGAAGAGTTCAAATAACAAAATTAAATTAAATACATCGATCTCTTAGATCATTTTACCTATATTAAAACTTTCACAAATAACCATTATTAATCCCCTAATTTTCCCTAAATCTAATCACAAATTTAATACCGAAATATTTTTGGGGCCCTTAATAAATTTATGGTATTTGTAAAAAGTGGGTTCTAACGGAACGAAATAGATTCAACCGTTGCGTACCAACTGCCCAAGGAACTCTCTGGAAACACCACGTGTCGACTTCTCACTGGTTCTGATTTTTCTCTTTTATCTTGTTCGACTAGCAACACAAAACTCCATCTATTACACAAAAGGTACGTTGTGGAAAATTGGGTGGATCTTTTTAAAAAAGAAATTAGTTCGATACGTGAATAAAAGATATTTATATATTTACTAGATAAATACTATGAAAATTGAGTGAGGACAGGAGTTAGTCGATGGTGATCGGTGAGGATAGAATTTTGCGATCGATATAATCAATATGAAATATTATTATATGAGGAACTTATTTTCTCTAATTCTTTAAAACAAATATTTTTAAGTTTTTTAATCAGTTAAATGTTTGAAGTCCAAAAATATTTTCTAAAATATCGAATACGCCTAAAAGAGTCAATTTTTCTGATGATTTGTCTTGTCCAAGCAAAAAGTAGTCCTCCACTAGTTGTAATCAATACAATAAGGACTAGTTTTTTTTTTCCTTGTAACGTCAACGAGATGTTTGTTCTAAAGAAGAATCTACCAGCTTCATATAGAGTATAACACAAATTAATAAAAAACTGACTTCACATATCATTTTTACATATATCTTTTTTGTACTTATATATAATCTAGTGACTTTGTCAGGAGTTTTATGTAAGTTACACTGATTATTTTCCAACTTTGTTTTGAAATATTGCCGTTTTTTTTCAGTTTCAAAATGTTATGTGTGAAATTCTTTGATAACATTCTGAAATTTGAAAATAATAATAATCCCTAAAGAATTTTTAAAAAGGTGCTCGAGTCAAATTATTTATTTATTATAGAGAGGAGAATATATGTTTTTTTTAGTGGAATAAAGATGGAAATAATTAGTTGTGGGGTTGAAGTAGGCAAATAAGTGCTAGCTGTGTAGCACATGATTCTATCGATTTGTCCATTCTACGATGGGGTTTGGAATTTTATTTAAGCTTATTTTTTGGACGATGCTTTTAATGAAAATAAGAAAATCTCAATTATTCCTTTGAAATATAACTTAGGCCGGTGGCTATCTTTTTAATAGTTTTTTAGCATAATTTAAATGCATTTCTCAAATTTTTCTAAAGGGAAGTTTATAGTTTTTGAAATTATAATTTTTAAACTAATTTATAATATTTAGGCGGGATAAAATAATATGTGCCTAAGTTGGATGACAGAGAAGTATTGTATTTTTCTGACTTTATCCTAATAAAGAATTAGTACCCTGCTAAGTTGACCACATTAATTAATTACTAATAAACAAAAATTCAACTATACCCACGCAAAAAAAACATATAAACTATAATCATTTAAACACAGATAAGTACAGCAATGAATTGTATCACTAATGATTGATCAAAGTACAAAGCCACATAAACAAAATAATAGAATAAGTTGTGATTATGAGTTAACACAATCAATATTATTCTTAGTGAGGGCCTGAGGGGGTGCTACTATATTATATTAGGAAGTAGAGACATAAGTACGAGAACATGCATCCCCTACCACCTCGATTCAATTTATGGAAAAGATACTACATCTAATATATTGTGTTATACCAAGTTATGAATAACAAATTATTTATGCTAATTATTACCGATTATTTTAAAATATTGTACATTGTTAGTTTACAAAATTTTTGTCTCAACCTTTATTGTTTTAAGCTAATCACGTCGACAACAGTAACGATATATTAATTTAATCTTATAAATGAAATTTGAAAAGGGCAATGGCCAAGGAGTGTATTGTAAAACCTTATTTCTACCTTGTAAGAAGTAGAAAAGTTGTTTCTGATGAATCTAACGCCTCCAACATAAAGGTAAGCTATAACATTTACTATTACTAAAATTCAATACAATTAAGTAGTTAGTTTCATGACAATAC
Source organism: Solanum lycopersicum (assembly GCF_036512215.1). NCBI lineage: Eukaryota > Viridiplantae > Streptophyta > Magnoliopsida > Solanales > Solanaceae > Solanum > Solanum lycopersicum. The sequence continues at coordinate 93,965,756 of NC_090800.1, forward strand.
ATTGTATAGTTTTATGATCTACGCTGATGCTAATTAAAAGAGGTATTTTTCCCATTAATTTCATTATCTTGGACTAAGGGGTTTATCTTTGGGATTCAAAGGTAAGTTAAGAGCTAATAAGTAACTCAATCTCATACTTAGATTCTAAGCATGAAATCTTCAAGTACCAAAATTTGTAAAAATTCTTTGAATAGGACTCACTCAAATATTCCTTTTACTTCAAGTGAATATGCCAAGTGGATGACAGTTTCAATTTTGTTTGGGAGTTCCTTTCATTAAGGGTAGGTAAAATAATATCAATAGATAATAATATCTCTGTTTACTTTTATTTCAAAACTATTAGTTTACTTATTTATAAAAAATAAAAATTATGGACTTACTTATTCTTGCCTTAGAGACTACTAAAATTGATACGACATATTAATTCTCTCTTTTTTCAGGTCATTATCTCTCTATAAAACAAACTAATGCGATTAAATAATTCTCTAAATAGAAAAAATAAGGAAAAATGATAAAGACATATTAAAATTTATACAATTTGAATGATCAGAAAAACTAGTATCGACCTATGATTATATCCAAAACTTGCCGGTTTGTATTCTTATATCAACATTTATTATTCATTTATTGTTATGCTTCAATTTTTTCCAAAAAAAAGAAAAAAAAAAAGAGGAAGTTGAAGAAAAAAGACGTATAACGGCTAGAATAGTTTGTAGACAAAAGAAAGTCTAACCCCACAACAACGCAGATACAGCCCAAACACATGGTCTAGCTGGTTCTGGTCCCATCAAAACACAATTATCATAACATGTTTTCTTTTTCTAAAATCAAAAAGTTGTATTTTTGGTCCTTGACAAATGACAAAAGATAATTTTCGAACGTATTAGCGAAAACATTAGACGCCATTAATTCTAAATAAAGATAATTGTATAGAATAGCAAATTAATAGCCTAAAATAAATAAAGTAATTACGATTTGATTTAATTGTACTCCATATCAAACGTTAGTCAAAATTTGTCAGTCGCCTCTCTCCCAAAAATCTCGCTTGTCATGCTACCATTCTCGCTTGCCACTCTCCCTTTGCTCGCCTCTCTCGCTTTATACACAGAAGTGTATGAGTTGTGCTTCTGGTTTGTATAAAGTAAGAGAAAATTATATATACACATGCAATAATATATATCTTCGTGCTATACACTTAATTATACAATTTACAAACATTTTATATCAATTCAATTGTAGACAAATGCAAATTTTATACAAAAATTGCACCGAAAAAGGCTAACGAATTATATAATTGTGAACTATACAATTGTAATGAAATACAGTTTTCACTCACTTTATACAACAGAAGTGTATATATTGTGTTTCTGTTTTTGTATAAAGCGAGAGAAAAACATATATCTTCTTCCTATACACTTATAATTATGCAATATACATACATTTTACTTCGATTCAATTGTATGCAAAACAAATTTTATACAAAAATTGCAGCAAAATAGGCAGCGAATTATATAATTATATTGAAATAGGATAGCGAATTATACAATTATAGCGAAATAGGTCAACAAATTATACAATTTAAACCAGAAAATTATACAATTATATATGTATAGCATAATTATACAAATTTTACTTTATCATATAAATATAAATTTTTTAATTTGCTATATGTGAAAATTTTTGTAAATATTACTGGTACAACACCGTATAATAACTAATGCACACTCTTTAATTACGTATGTACTTTTCTTTCAAATTCAAAATTCTATTCCAATAGTACCCTTACCTTATCCATAAAAGCCGCTCTCCTCTCTCCATTTGCTCACAACGCACTCATATTATTTCCTCTGATACAAATTGATTCCGAAGCAAAAATGTCAAAAGAAGTGATTGAAGAAGGACAAGTTCAGCAGCATGGCAAAGATTATGTGGATCCACCACCTGCACCGTTGCTCGATTTTGCTGAACTCAAACTCTGGTCTTTCTACAGAGCTTTAATTGCTGAGTTTATTGCTACTCTGCTTTTCCTCTACGTCACTGTCGCTACAGTTATCGGACACAAGAAGTTGAACGGTGCTGATAAATGTGACGGAGTTGGTATTCTCGGTATCGCTTGGGCTTTTGGAGGCATGATTTTTGTACTTGTCTACTGCACTGCCGGTATCTCTGGTGAGCACATACGGATCTAGAATTTTACTATTTGAAATTGAACTTAAATGAAACTAAACTCTTCGTGTGTGTGTGTGTGTTGTAGGTGGACATATTAACCCAGCAGTGACATTTGGGTTGTTTTTAGCAAGGAAAGTTTCATTAGTAAGGGCTGTGGGTTATATAATTGCACAATGTTTAGGTGCAATTTGTGGAGTTGGTTTTGTCAAGGCATTCATGACGCACCCATACAACGCACTAGGTGGTGGTGCTAATTTTGTGCAATCTGGGTACAATAATGGCACTGCTTTGGGTGCTGAAATTATTGGTACTTTTGTCCTTGTTTACACTGTTTTCTCTGCTACTGACCCTAAGAGAAGCGCCCGCGATTCCCATATCCCTGTAAGTACCTCTCACTCATAAAAGTTCAAATTCCCTTGAATCAGAATTTTTTATATGGCTTGGATGTTTAAAGGTGTTGGCTCCATTACCAATTGGGTTTGCTGTATTCATGGTTCATTTGGCTACAATTCCTATTACTGGAACTGGTATCAACCCTGCTAGGAGCTTTGGAGCTGCTGTTATTGCTGATAATAAAAATGTCTGGGATGACCAGGTAAGTCATCGATGCCCATTTTCAAACTAAGCGGGTGAACAAACGACTATTTAGCTTAATTCTTTGGTATATATGTGCAGTGGATCTTTTGGGTTGGACCATTTGTGGGAGCATTGTTAGCAGCAGCATATCACCAATACATTTTGAGAGCTGCAGCTATTAAGGCCTTGGGTTCTTTCCGCAGCAACGCCACCAATTAAATCAATAACTAAAGCATTCAATTGATCTTTTTGTTTATTTATTTAATTCAATATGTGTTTGAAAGAGAAATGTATGCAACTCTTTCATTATGTTGTATGTAATGCTAGTTTTATCTTAGCCTTGGATCTGTGCTGTATTTATTTGTATCATCCTTATTAGTATTGGTCATATTTTTCATTTCAATCTTCCACTTGGATTCCTCCCTCTCTGTTTTTACATTATCATATTGTTTGTTCAAAATTTACACTCAATAGTTGTTGTTTACGTTATGTTAAGACAAAGGAACGTTTGCTAATTTTCAAAAGATTACAAAAATAACACTATTCTTTCCAATATCGGCCTTTCTTAGTTCCTTCATTAGAAAAGTTAACTAGTAAGCAAAATCTTTGATTGAATAAGGTTGGTTCCCCAAATTTTGCAAGGATAAACTCGGATAGGATAAGGTTGTGTGCACTTAGCCCTTTTGGGTCGGGATCGGATTTTATTTTACAAGTTAAGACCAAAATTATTGTTACTTTGGGTCAATCATCTCCTAATTGTAAAACTACTAATATTTTTTGCCATTTTGATAAAAAAAGACGTATCAGTACTTTTTGCCTAGTACCTTAATTCATTCCACAACTAAACAAGCCATTACTTTATTAAATTAGTTTTAACGTCTCATTTTATTTTGCTTTTAATCAGTTTGGTGCTTTTATTATGCCAATAATCCACAGAGATGATGCCACGTGTCTCCACTAAGAGAGGAAGATGCTTTTCTATGTTTTGGGCTTTGGTGGTTGGTCCCTCATACTGAAGAAAGGTCTGAAAATAATTACAGGGCTGAGATGAAATGTGCCTGGCCTATTTTGGGCTGTTGAAAACTAGCAATAGGCCTATTTGTGAAAAACAAAACAAAAGGTAAAAAGTGAAAACAATTTCATTACATTAGGTACCAAAACAAGAGGAGAAACTGTAAAGATGACTTGATATGGCAAAACGAAAGGCCACTCTGGAATACACAAGTCATGTGAGGTGAGGGGTCATGAGATTGACAATGAAACAAGAAAATCGAATTTTTTATATAACTTTACATGTATATTTGATGTATAACTTTAATATTATCTTCTCATAATTCATATAATGAATGACTATTTGTGGGACGTAGAGTATGAAATAGCCAGAGGCTAGTACAATTAATTTACTTTTCTAAGTGACCAATGTTTTGTCTACGTATGAAATAGCCAGAGGCTAGTACAATTAATTTACTTTTCTAAGTGACCAATGTTTTGTTTAATTTGGAGATTCTAGAAAAGTGAAAGTCAGAGTTCAAACTTCAACGTCACGTATATTTCTTCATTCAAAGTTCAAAATATTATTATAATTTTATTCAATAAACATAATTTACTTTTAAAAGTGTAAAAAAAGTAAATTTAACATATTTCTTTAATAGAATAATAGATAATTATTATAATAAAATGATAATTTGCTATGTTTTTAACGTCTAGGAAAAAGTATTACCCTCTTTTGAATTTTCATGAATCTTCTAAGTTGTTTGTATTGAAATATTCTGAGGACGAAATTGCAAAATCTAACAAATTACAAGGACCAACGTGGCTCTCAAGTCAACAAGATCCTCTCTATACAACTCAAATTCCCTGAAAAACCCTAGCCGATAACACTCCTAAATTACTAACGAATAACTTAAATCGGTAAATCATAAAGCTTATAGACATTGCTACAATGGCTGGAAGATTCAGAGAGCTATTGAAGAAATACGGAAAGGTAGCATTGGGTGTTCACTTCTCTGTTTCAGCAGCTTCAATTACAGGTCTTTATGTTGCTGTTAAGAACAATGTAGACGTTGAAGCCCTGTTCGAAAAAATCGGAATGCCAGGTTTATCCAAAGAAAAAGTAGATGAAATTCCTAATTCACCCCAGCAAGTGATTTCCTCTGATGGGTTCGTTATCGAAGAACCCTTTAATCAGGATGGTGTGGCGGCGCCGACGCCAAAACAGAGGAATCGTACTGCTGAGCTGGCGGCGTCAAGTGGCGGTGCTCTTGCTGTAGCTGTGCTGCTTAATAAGGCTCTGTTTCCTGTTAGGGTTCCGATAACCCTTGGTCTTACGCCGCCGATCGCTAGGTTTCTTGCAAGGCGGAGAATTATCAACAACAGTGTATGATGAACATATATGTTTCTTCTAAACAATTTTTTGTTTTTTTTTTCTGAATAATTTGAATCTCTCTGCTTTACTATAGTTTGATTTCCCTTACACTGTCAGGAGTTCGTAAAAGGGTGATCAATTAACACAAGTTAGAGGGTACCTGGGATATTTACCAGTCTTTTGATCTTGGTTTGTTGGAGATGTATTTGAATGGAGAAATAGTTATATAGCTATATGCAACTGAAAGTTCTGTACTATGCTGAATTTCAATTGAAGTAATCATGTTTTGCTGTTGCTGCATAGAAACAAATATTAGCCTAGCATTATAATGCTGTTTGTGGCAGCCATTATTAGTACACAAATCTGAATTTGAAGCCTTCTATTTTAAATCTTGTGTTATGCTGCAACCTTCAAAGGGGAAGGGGAAGCCCGGTGCACAAAGCATCCTGTATTAACAGGGAGCCGCTCACTCCTAGGGTGTTTGATATAGAAATGCAATTATTATTGGCTGCTTCCACGGCTTGAACCCATGATCTGTAGGTACTGTTACTCCGCCCAGTGGCTAAGATATCAAGCTTTGACAAAAATTGTCTAGTGTACTGTTCAACTTCTAGAATGACATGTTTTTCTTATTGGGAATGATGATAGTGATCCAAACTTTGGGCAAGAAAGGAGGGTTTATAAGTTTTAATGAAGGTTGTGGAATTACTTGGTAAATTTGTGTAGAAGAACTCCAACTCCTAAACACCCTGTCTATATGTTTCAGCCCCTCCGTTTGAACTTGTATTGGCCCAATTTAACTCACAACTGAACCATTGCACTCTGTATTTGAAGCAGTCATTATCAGATGAAACTGATGGACTGGAAAGAACTGAAAGGTTTGTTTGTTGTAGTCATAATTGGTGAAACAACTTTGATAACAAATTATACACTTTTTTTAGAGACTTTTCTGGACCTATTTGAGTTAAATGTCCTTCATGGTTTGTTATGGAGTCAAGCAGAGTTGTAAAACATGGCATCAAGAATGCTTTATTAAGAGGCAATTTTTGACCTACCATCTTATAGTGATGCAAATTCTTTCACAGAACATTGGATCTACAGGAAGCTGATAATTTGTATAGGTTTATGTGTTGTGCCCACAATAAAATCAGAATTCCACGGGGAATATATACAATGTGACTAACATCATCAAGCCAGCTCTTTTGTTGGCTTGCTGCAAACAACAACGAAGGAAAATGCATGGTCATTCCTTTGCATATTATACGTTCACTCTGTGATAAATAAGCTATTGTTCTAAATTCGAATCATAGAAATGCAATTAAAAAGATGGCAAGTGGATTTTATTCAGTATTACGCAAAGCAACAGTTTCAAGAATTACAAGGCACCCCAAACCCAACGAGATACAAATGTCTCTAGTACCAAAAGCAAAGAATAACACAAACCACCTTTGGTGCGTGCTGAGTATGATTCATGTTATTTTACACTGCTATCTCTGTGCCCGCAAATAATGGCAATAAGCTTGAAATTTGACCTACAAAGATGAATGGAAATTCACGAGCATTGTTACGCAAAGAAAATCCTTGCTAGCAATCCAATTCTTCATGCCTTGAAAAACCAGCATAGCAGTCTACCACCCGAAATCAGAATTGAAGGTTAAATGAACTATTGACAATTAGCTCGTAAAACAACCATTTTCTATGAATCAAAATGTTTTTACAGAATTCTCCAAACAGAGAATATGAGTTAAACTAACGACTCCACCAATCATTCACGAAAAAACACAAAAAAAGTTTTTGCTGGTGAACTACCTCCCCAAAATTTGGAGGGGACTACAACAACATGAAAGATAAAACACAAGGACAAACAAGTAGCCAAGTCCAAACACAACCTACTCATTCCTAATCACCTGCGTTAGTTAAGGAAATGTTACAGTATAGCAGCAATCTCTGCATTCCGTCCTATGCAAAAAAAATGACATAGCCCAGCTATCAGCAATGATAACTATCAAATCATATCCCAAACAAAAATACACCAAACAAGAAATCATCAAATGCCTTTTGACATTCGGAAATGTTTAAAAGGCTGACCTTGGCTGGATTGAACAATGATATACACCAAATGCTTCAAAATCTCTGCTACAATTGGTGGAGATGTTGGTACTCTTCACACTCGACTCCTATTTCTTTCAGAGCCAAGAAAAGTTTTGGTACAATTTTAGCCAGCATCAGCTTGAAACCAACTGAATTTGAATTAGCGCTGCTGTTATTGCTTACGGAAGCATCTTTTATGAGTGAGCCAATAAGGAATCCTTTCATGTAAGCGTCACAGGCCTTGAGGATGTAATAACCACGCATCCTAAAGTGCTCTCTGATAAGCTCTTCAAAATCCTATTTCAATCCAATATTTTGGAACCAGTAAAGCATAGTGCCAAAGGTGATAAATACCAAACAAGTTAACAAAAACAAACATGAGGAGCAGGTGATAATAAACAACAAATGCTTCCCAACCTAGTATTCCATTAACAAAAAGTAGGTTCCATGACCTATTTTTCCTTTATGCAGATATAGATATGATTCTCTCACTAAAAAGGTGAAATGAGCAGGTGAGACAATGGATATACACAAAGAAGTAACAAAAGAGATGTAACAACAACATACCCAGGGTAATCGCACAAATGTTAGAAAAATGGATTAAACATCATCTAAAATATTTTATTTATATTTTGCCTATTTAGAGTTTGGTGGTAGTCCATAAATGAGAGTCTATGGTAAGAGGATCATGCACGTTTGTGCTTGGTGGGTTAAGTGAGGTGGTGAATGTAGGCTAAACCTGACGAAGGGATATGGAGAGAAAGTTGTCCATTGAGGCTGACATCTTGAGTAGGGGATACACAGGAGAGGAAGACCTAATGCTACATCAATTTGATATGGTTCAAAAGGCACCCTTCTTTATTATTTATCTTTACGTTTTGGTATCTTATTATTATGTCCGATCTAGAAATTTGTTGTGTTGAGTTGCTGACAGTAAAGACATCAATTGCCCGCTTTATAAGTATTAAGAAGGAAACTGGTGGATCAGAAGCCTATACCATTATTTGATGGATTTAAGTCTAACTACTATCAGCACTGTTGTAGTTTTATCCAGTTAAGGTAACTACACGTGTTTAATAAAATGAGAAGACATGCCAAGCCTGAAGAGTCATAGATTACAGTTCTTGTATGGGGAGAAAGAAAGAGAAAAGGACAACCCCATATAATTGGTTTCAAACACCTTGAAAACAAAGATGAAATAATGTAATATTATTAAGGATGTTGCCAGATATGTTGTAAGAGATGGAAAATAAAAATAATAAAGATATCAATTACCTTAGGAGGCTTCCTCATCAGATACATCATTGTCTTGCAGTTCAATAAGAAGGTATTTTCGTTGTATGATAGTGAATTTTTTTCTCCTTCAGCTGTCCCAACTTGCTTGTCATAGCCAGCTTCATTGAAATATGGCCTGGAATTCAAGACTAGCCCTTGAAGTGAAACTAGGACTTGAAGTATACTTGAAGATGAAGAATCCCAGACCTCATTCCCTCTGCCCGTCCAAGTATTTAAAAGGCTGAGACAAACCTTCCCTTCCTCATACAAGTTTGGATTTATCCGCCAACCACCAGAATGATAATATGCTAACTGCAATACAACATAAACATTTGAAAAATTAACTTTAAAATGAAGTTACGAGTCAAAAGGAGATTAGAGGCAAATGGTAACATTGAGTAAGCTTACTGGCGGAACATCAGGATACTCAGGTGGAAGGTGGAAATCAAAGAAGAATAAGCCATCTTGGTAAGGAGTCCCATATGCTCCAACAATCACAGCCCTTAGAAGATCCATGTGATCTTCATAAACTCGTACATATATTCCATCTGAAAAAAGAAGTCTGAATGTTAAAGCTGATGATTTGATACTGGACCCCAACTAGTTTGAGATTGAGGTACAGTTAATGTATGCTAAAGTTGATGGTGTCTCTTTAATGTGAAAATAACAATTATAAAATATGGTGAGATAAATTCTATGATAATATACCTACTTATGAAGGAAAAAAATCTATCTGATAAATACCTGGCAGGTTATTCTGAAGGATGTTCCAATCTTGTTGAACTTTCTTAAGCCACTTCCTCCCAGCATTATTCTGCACATAATGATCAACAAGTTTCAGTAGATGACCCCTTTGAAATGGGATAGAACTAGTCCTTGTCAGGGACTCAAAGTAAAGGACGCTCACCGGTCACTCATAACTAGCTCACCTTCAGAAACCATGATATGAAGTAACTTGACATCATGCAACACCACAATGCCCTCTCAAACCCCACCCCGAGACCCAAATAGTAAAAGGTGCATGTCTAATAAAAACATACTCGAGAAATGGAGAAAAAGTAGTGCAACACAAGTCATGAACCACCTTGTAAATGGAAAAGAGTGATGGATCAAGGATTCATTTAGAAATTCTAAGTAGGGGAAAGAAGTACTAACTAGAACCAGAATCTAGAATACATTTTCTAATACATTAGTGAAGAAGTGGAACAATTTATCAGGAAGAACTTGGAGGCAGGACTAACCTGGCCACTTGTACCAAGAAAATGATGATCATAAGGATCTGTTGTGATATCAAAACGTTTAAAACTATATGTTTGGTCATCATGTTGATCTGAGGAATTTCCCATTTCTGACGTCAAGTTAGCTTCAATGACGTCTGTCACTTCCATAGTGTCATGATCTTCTGCATTTCCGGCAGCAGGTAGCCTTGGAGAATTATCGAGGTCTCCGGACCTTTGGGACCATGAATCATCGCCGGTAAATATTTTGGCAAATGTTCCCTCCCTTTCTTCATCTTCACTTCTGGAATCTAAACTCGAAGAATCAGTCTGTTTGCGGCCCCTAGAAAAAATTCCAGAGGCCAGCCTGGTCACAAATCCTAGTGCAGCCAGGGGAATAGACAGAGCCCCGTTCCTTCCTGAATCTTCAGTGGCCATGGCACCATCTTCATCTTCAATACTGATGTCAGTAGCATTTGTTGTTCCAAGTTCCTGAAGGAGATCACGCTGTTCATTACATCATACTAACACAAATAGAAACTAGCCACTTATTCTCACAAAGCAGTTGAAATAGGTACTAGTTTAGTTAATCTCCTAACCTTCCTTCAATGTATAATAAGGTAACTTTCTTCACATCAGATACATTATTTATATTAATAATGTGTGAAGTTGTAAGCTAATCAGCAGACATTAAATCTAAAGAAGTTATGTTTATCAACAAAAAGATAAAAGAATATAAATAAGAAGGAAAGAAAAAGAAGGCATCTGTGTCTACAAAAGCTCCACTCTTTGAAGGGTTACTCTTTCTTGCGATAAGTGACAAAGCATTGTCTAAATGGGACAGCACAAGAGATTGCTGATGATGTGCATACCTTTTGGAGGGTTACTTGCAATCCCCCTTTTGACAAGTAGTTGAATATTGAAATAGGAGGAGCACAAATGCTCTAGCGAGGAGGTGCGAGAGGTGGATGGTGATAGGTTTGAGGAGAGGTAAAGGTAGACTGAGGAAGAATTGGGGAGAGGTGATTAGACAAGATGACACATCTGCAACTCACAGAGAACATAATCTCAGATAGGAGAACATGGAGATTGACGATTAGGGTTGATGGTTAGTACTCTGGAGCCCAAAGCCCCGATCTATGCCCTTACCAGTATTATTATTAATATTATTATTATACTTGCATTGTCCTATGATTCAATTCTATTACTATTATAGTTTCTTTTACTTTGTCTATCTTTACTATTTTAGTATCAGTACTTCTCTTTCAATATTTTCATCATATCTTTTGTCTCTTGCATTTCTTTCCAACCTGTTTGAACCTGATTTTCTTGTGTTGAGGGTCCGTCGGAAACAACCTTTCTACCCCACAAAGGTAGAGTAAGGTTTGCTGACACCCTACCCTCCCCAGACCTCACTTAGTACTATAGTGGGAATGCTGTTGGCTGAAACAGATTATTTGCACCAAAATGCAAAACCAGCCATACTATGAAGTCTCTACTTAATTTGAAAAAAAATAAATTATTTTGCTCCATCAAGGGCGCGAAAATTTTGAAGTTCTAAGACGATGAAATGAAAACAAACAGAACCACGTGGTACTGGTTGAAATTTATGTTTAAATCAAACATAACAAATAATATCAGATAAATAATGACAGTATTCTAGCAATCACCAACAACCCTTCGGGTTGGCCCAGTGGTTTGAGCTTGGGACTTCCATGTTGGAGGTCTCAAGTTCGAAACCCCTTGCCAGCGAACCCAAAGGGTAGCGGCTGCGGGTTTCCCTTGTCGTCAAAAAAAAAAATTAAAAAAAATCTAGCAATCACCAACCTCTTCTACGTTCCCAAGAGTCTCCCTTTCATGATCTTCAACTGTTTCCCAGCTAGCTACATCATCACCAACATCACTTCCAGCCACAATAGACTCATCATCATCACGATCAACAACATAAATTGCTTGAGGCCCAACCTGAAGAAACCAGAACTGGAGCCTCACAATATGAATTTAAATTTGTGGCAACTGTCATAAGAATGCACCGCCACCTTAAGAAAAGAAATTTCTCTTGGTGTTCTAATGAATTGTGCATCTATACAAATAAGAAGAACTGATCTCAGGAATAATGATCAAAGATAGACACCAGCATGGAAAATGCAAGTCCCATTTTTTGTTCCTTTTCCCAGTTTAACAGTGCAGAGAGAGTATGAATTGATGTATCGGTGTTTTAGTTTCAATAGTAAATACCCAGATAAAAAGTCAATCTCAGAAAAAGAAAACAGACATACAAGTTATGAAGGATGATAGAAGAGCAAAGATAAATGGTGAAAGTCTTCACAATAGCCATGGAGTGAACTATTAGAATCTAGGGGCATGCTGAACATGCAATTAGAAATTGGAGAACGAAAGAAAAAACTTGGTAAGTACCAGGGATATCATCCCATCAGCCCACGTGACTTCGATGTCTCCATTTCTTAGTCCAGTAATATTCCCAACCCAGGAGAGATCTGAAAATTGGGAACAAGTATCGTCACTTGGAGCGGCTTCTGCTTCATTGCATTTTGAATGCTTTTGCTCGTCTTCTTTGGCTTCAACTGGAACCAACAGATGTTCTGATTCTTCTGTAGATGTCAAAACAGAGCCCACTTTTGCTGGTAGAGAAACAGGTAACAAACGAACAACAACGTCACCGTAACAATAGTCATAGTCAGGATGCCCCTCCAGCTCATATACGCTGACCACTTCCTCTTTGTCAAACTCCTTGGGGTCCTCTGCCCTGGTAACTAGCTTTAACCACCTCACAGAAGCTGTACGCTCCTTTGCATTAACACTTTTCACAACTCCAACACGCCTAACATCATTAGAATCGTCAGCATCATCAGCAGCTTTCTCGACAACATATTGTTCAGCAACAAATTCATGATCCCCGGGGCTTTCAATAGGGATCAAGGATGTGGATTCCAAGCCTCCTTCTATTTTTCCATCCTGCCAAGCAACATCAACAGATGTCCTAGTATTCACAATTAGAAGAGCTCTTTCAAAATTTTCCTCTTTCTTACGTGCCTTTTTATCTCTCCTAACCACAACTTTGCGGATCTTTTTACGATGAAGGGGCCATGACTCTTGGCCTGATTCCTTAGAAAGTGACAATGAATTAGCACATGTACTGGACTCTGCAAGGTAATCATGCTCTAAAGTTTCACAATTTCCATCCACAGAAGATTCCACATCAATTTCCATACAGTCACTATTTCCTGTTGATTCCTCCAAATGGACAACTTCTGAATCACCATCTGTTAAAGGTTGAGAAGATTCTGATACAGTTTTGGTGGAGTCACTTAGTTGTAATTTTGACAATTGCTTGTCTAAGGCAAAAGATGAAGGAAGAAGACACCAGTCACCTAGTTGCCAGATTGCATGAGAAAAACAAGACATCAGTTTCAAATTCTTTGGGTTTTGTTCTTCAGCTGGAGCAGTGGATGAATCGGGCCCATATCCAGCAGATGCAATCCAGTAGATGAAGACAGAACCAACAGTAACTTTAGTTACTGTACCTTCTAACCTATTTGCTTTCCATGAGCCAGATAACCATCTGGAATTCTTGAAAACTGATGATGAGCTAGCTTTTACACGCTGACCAGGATAGAAAGGAAAATGTCCATCTTCAAGGCCATCCCTACCAACTGGTTTAAGACGTAAAGGGTCAGCCTTCATAACTTTACATACAGAACCATCATCAAACATCACTGTGACATTATCAAAAACATCATCAATTCTACCCAACCAAGGGCCAAGGACAACATAATCACCAACTGTAAAACCCCGAACACGTTTCAACTCTCTAGATGAGACATCTTTAAAAATAGAGCCATCGTGCGCTAATAAATCTACAGATATATTGATATCAACCACGAGTCCTACTTGACCTGTTGGATCAGAAGCTGCAGCGACATAATCACCATGCAGAAATCCTCTATCGACAACTATGACATTATTAATACTCTCTGTAGACTCAGACTCATCCATCCAGAGGACTCTAACATGGTCTGCGATAAGCGGATCACTCTTACAATTACTACGGTCTTTGTTCCCATCATCAGCTTCCTCAGCCTTTTCATTGTTATCCCTATCGTCTTCCGTGTTGGAATCATCACCACCATCATCATCATCAGGACCACCACCACCGTCGTCATCATCATCATCGTCTTCTTCTCCATCATCCTCATCTTCATCTTCATCATCAGTTAAGCTGCTATCTGAATCTGAGTCACCAGCAACCTCAGTCACAAGACCAATCTTACCATCAGTTTTGCATTTCACAACATCTTGTCTATATATATAGGATACATTCTCTAAGTTCCGGAGAATCTCTCCCGGCTTGCATTCTGATCTAACTTTTGGATCCAAGCTAGCCCCATTTGCAAAAGAATTGCCTTCTATCGAATTGCTATTATCGTTTGCGTTTGCAGTGGGTTTAGCATTACAGGAAGCATCATGATGTTGGCCAGCTTCCATCTAACAATCACAAGAAAGAAGACTAAGAGAAATTCATTCAAAAGCCTTAGTGTACATCCCACAATCAAACAAATGTCAACTTTGCGAATGAGAGTGGACTGGACAATTCACTTAAATTGGTTTATCGAAAAAGAAAGACAACCTTATAACCTGAACATTTAGTCCAAGAATATCAGTGATAAAAACTACTAATAAATCTATCAGTGCTAAGAAATATGAAGCAACAAAATTATGTAATTAAAATATTCAGTTCAACAACAACAAGAAATCTCACAAAGTAGGGTCTGGGGAGGGTAGAGTGTACAAAGACCTTACCTCTACCTCCAAGAGGTACAATTCCAAATCAGAAGCAACAAAATTATGTAGTTAAACATATTCAGTTCAATCATTTGAAACAATAGAAATGAAGTCCATTTATTTTCTCTCAAGGAAAAAGGAACCGCATTCATAAAAGCAACTTCACCACAATGCACTTCCAATAACAGCATCACTGCATTCTCAAGCTCGGACGAAGCACAATCATGATATAAAGTGAAAAATTGTCTATATTATAGACCAATGTTTCAGTCGAATTATCTAATGTACCTAATGAAAAGAAATGACCCTAACCAAATAAACCACCTAGGGCTAGTAGCTTAGAGCTGTGAAGGTTTAACTAATTCATATATTAGTATTGACCAAACAAAAAAGAGAGTTTAGAAATGCCTCTATCAAATGGCACAGAACATCTAAATAGTTAAACTCGGTTTGAATTCACCACACCCTATATAGAAAAGGTTCAAATACAGATTCTGGTCAAATTTTTCATCTTTTGTCAGAATCCTACATCAGCGAAACACAGCCTCCATCCAAATCCACTCATGTAACCCTATCTTCAATTTACCAGAATGACCCGATCATTCCTTGAAATTTTCCGTCCAGCAAACTAACATCCCTTCCTCTAACACACATTGAGATCAAAAGATTCCCGCATACCTCAAAAAGAACAATACTCAACTAAAAAGATTCATACCCAGAACTAAAAAAAGAAAACAATGAAGTTCCAAGAAAGAAAAAAAAATTTAAATCTTTTTATCCATTTTCAATTTCAAGAATGTCAATGAAGATGAATAAGATGACGAATATACCTTCGGAATCGGAAACTTAGCAGATTATAAGGACCCACGAAGCAGGAAGCTATTGCGATTGCATTCGGAATGAACGGCTATCTCTTCGCCGGTCGATTGATCGTCAATATGTGTATACATACAGCTATATATATATATATGTTTAAAATTGTATATTTTTGCATTCAACATCTGCAGAATGAGCTAAAGAGGTGAGCCGAGCCGAGCCGAGCTGTGTGAGGTGAGGGGCAAAAATGTCATTACGTGCCTTATAAGTCTTTTTGATGGTATAGGTCATTGTAAAGTACCCGATTACCCTCAGCTTTTTCTTCTTTTGGAAATGACATTTATATTTCTTTTATTTCTGTTTATTAATTATTAAATTTTTTGGATGTTTTATTTTTTAAAATTTTTTCTGTGCAGTCAGAATATTTTTCCTCTTGAGAAAAAGAACAATGCTTTTCTTAAAAGATTGGAAGAAGCAAAACTATTTTGTCACGAAATTCATATCCCTCAACAAGTTAAGAATATTATTTGATGAAATGGGAATTAAAGATTTGTTTTCTTTCGATTATTGATATAAAAAAATATTAGCATTTGATATTTGTATTAAATCATAATAGTTTATTATAATTAAGTCAAAACTTATGAGCATAATTGATTGAGTATACTATATTAGATGTAAGTTTTTGTCTTGATTAATAATTAATAAAAACATTTAAGTTTATTGATTTATAATATAGACAAGTTATATATAAGAGTATTTGTTATAGGCCATATTAAATTTAGATAAGATTACATTAAACAACTTGCTTGTTTTTCCTATTTACTTCAATTATTCTGCAAATTTGATTCAGTGTATGAGATTCCTACCCATTATCATTTTTATTTATCAATATTATAAGTACATATATAATGAAAAAAAAATGGTTTCAATTTTATGTTTTTGAGAGTTTTATTTTACTCAATTAAGACAAACCAATAACAATTTTAAGAGGAATGTTGCATTTATTTATAATTTTCCCCTCCATTTTTTTTTAATTGTTCAATGCATTAAAAATAAGTGTTAGTTTAAAAATTAAGAGATTATGTATCGTTATTATTAATATTTCAATTATTTTCAATTAATTTCCCATTAAAATATGACTTATAGGAATAAATACATTACTTTTTCATTCTTCTTTTACCTGTCCAAAGGATATTTTTTCAATTATACACATTTTATTTTTATTATTGAATATTATTCTTTTTTTAACATTTATATCATGTAAAATAAGTAATACATATATAATAAGATTATTTTTTATTTA
Source organism: Solanum lycopersicum (assembly GCF_036512215.1). Classification (NCBI taxonomy): domain Eukaryota; kingdom Viridiplantae; phylum Streptophyta; class Magnoliopsida; order Solanales; family Solanaceae; genus Solanum; species Solanum lycopersicum. The sequence goes on from NC_090800.1 coordinate 93,982,371, forward strand.
ATACTTTTTAATGGCGAGTCAAGTCAAATATAAAAAAACTAAAATTAATAGAAAAATCACTATTTTATATTTATTATTTTTTATGAGTATGATAATTAAATATGAACAAATAACACAATAAAATGAACATAAGTCCAAGAATAACGTGTAGGTGAAAAACGAATCTAGTAAACATGAAAAATAGGGAAGTTTTCAAATTTAATTTTGTTATTTCACTAAATTTGTCATTTTGGTTTGCTCCAAAACATAGTTATTTACTTATTTGGACACCACTTATTTGAGCAAGGTGACTCCAAAAACTAAAATAGGAAAAATTATGAGGAGGAATCAAAACAAATAATAATTGCAATTTGCAAGAAAGAAAGAATATATTTATTTGATTCATATATTAGAAAAAAATAGTTTATTCTATTTAAAAACTATAATAAATTAGAGGGGTTTATTATATTCACCTTAATATTAAATAATTACATAAAGTAATATTAATCAAATTTACGATAAAAGGTTAATTTAATAAATATTATATTTTTAGTAAAAGAACTTTTGAAAATGTATCAGGTAATAGATATTGAGGCAAACTCTTTATATATTTTATTTGTTATATAATATTTATTTTTTACACGTCTTTTAAAAACATATTTAGTAAAAGAGTCATTCATATTTTACTCTTTAGAATCTTTTTCACTATTATCACTTTGAATGAACTACTTTTAGTAAAAACAACAATTAAAATGCAGACGTTATTTTTTGTTTTAAATATTTATGTACTATATTTATGGGTGATTAAAATTTAAAACATCAAAAAACTTATGAGTAAATATTTTTGATGCTTATAAGTGAGAAATTTAAAAATGTGAAATCGCGAGATAAAATATTCGTGCATAAAATATTATTATAAGGAACTAGTAATTAAAGTAGTATTTGAATAAAAATCAAGGTTTTGAGAAAAAATAAAATTGATTTTTAAGTAACAGAAGTATCAAATATTTTTGACGAATCCTCGTTAATAGGACTACCAAATTTGCACATCTGGGAACACTGTAAATTTTCTTCTTTCCGGTGATCCTCCCGTCGGAGAAGATGATCGTTTGCGTTGCCGTCGTCGGTCACCAGGTACTCCAACTTCTCTGTCTCCGCTCTCTTTCCTCTTTTAAGAGTTGAATTAGAAAATAGCTGACGAATTTGTTTGTGATGGGACAGAACAATCCACTTTACATACAGAGTTTTACTGAAGCAGATGATGCCCTAAAGCTTCATCACATTGTCCATTGCTCCCTTGATGTTGTCGACGAGAGAGGTTTTCATTTCTCACCAATCAACTTCAAAAGAAATACCCATAATCTGTTTTATGCTGATCTTGCTTAAAGTTTTAGTTTCATTAAACCTTACGCCCTAAAATTGTGCAGTACTTGATTTTAGCTATAAGAAAAGAACTTAGTTTAGCTACTACCAAAAAATTTACTCTTGATTCCTAATTATGGTTTGTATGGATTTGGAAAGATCTAGAACATTATAATTAGGGCTTTTTGAGGGAAAATGGGCATAATTAGAGTCAGTAATAGTTAGTGTTATTCAGTCAGGAGATACTAGCTAGTTAGTTTTATTCATTCAGGAGATTCTTCCATAGATTGTATAGCAAGTACTTCGAGTAAGATCTGGATCAGAAAAGGGTAGAATGAGACAATTATCTGCATTTGTGAGGCTAAAGAAGCTGTATTTCGTTCATTTTTATTTTTTATTTGATTATCTCTGGTAGAATGCAATCAAATTGGAACCAGTAAACATAATCAGGAAACTTTCCTTCTTGATCACAGTGGGATTTTTTTTTGAAAATTAGCATATGAGGTGAAGGCCTTCTCCAAATACCATCCATTTCACTTATCTGGGAGATAAAAGGGAAAAAAATACCATCTTTTAAACGTCAAGTCTGATACTCCAATTACTAAATCAGAAAGATTAAGTCAAACTACTAGGACAATGAATAGCAGCAGGAGAATATTGTTGGATAGTCTCCAAATTATAATCAAATTAATGGCAGCAGAGACTTTACTATTTTTAGGTCTCTTGTCTAGGTATACAGTTCTTGTTAAATATGATTCTTGTTTTGTATTATGTGGAAACAAAAAGGAAGCTGCTGCAGATGGAGCTGTTTATTTTAAATGTAATTGTGATCCCTACCTGTTATGGCTTCATGACTGAAGTCTTGGTTCACCAGAGAAAAGTTGACAGTCAGACAACTACCAATTGACCGCCTCACTACCTGCTGCTTGTCCTATCAGACATCCTTTTTTTTATGAACAATATGCTCTTTAATAGGACAAAAGAGGATTTACTGTGAAATCCAAGACAATGGGGTTGTGTAATGGAGTTTTTATCTCTTGACTGTACTTTGTGGACTTTCATGTTTTCTGGTCATTTATTATTTTCCTGAGAATTTTGCTTAATTAGCACATAATGATGTCAACAGTCATTTAACTTTTTTTATCTTTTGACAACTTCATCTGTTGTTTGTTACAGTGAACAATCCAAAAAAATCTAGCCCCACTCTGAACGAGACATTTCTTGGCCTGCTATATCCAACTGAAAACTACAAAGTGTGAGTAAATACTCTTAATCTCTCTTGGTAGAGGAACTCTTCTTTTGGTAATTCAGAGCTGGTATGATTTTTGAGCTATGTTACATAAACTCTTGATTTGCCAAGATATATCTGCGTAAAATGGGTGTGGCGTGATGTGGCTGTTCCGTGTCGATCTTTTAAAGTTCACCAAAATCTTTCTTACAAATGGTTATAGCCCATAACGAATGAGTAACTGCATATACACTGAATAAGAACCGTAATACCAGAGTCCACTTAACATAGCCTTTGTGAACATATAAGATCATTGACATTCAACCTTGTCTAATATATCTGATAATATATTTTCAGGTATGGTTATTTGACTAATACAAAAGTGAAACTTATATTGGTAACAACAGATCTTGATGTTAGAGATGCCGATGTGAGAAATGTAAGTGCTGATTCTCTCATATTGTTGCTCTTATATTGGTTGATTTACTTCATCTTTCCCTGTTCCAACCAGCCTATCTGCTGCTATTGAGGCATAATGCATTTTCGAGTTAAAGTAGTAAATTTCGTCATCTGAGTTTGATAAAAATTTGAAAGAAGTGGAATTATTCTTCATTGTATTTCTGACTTGGGTTCTGTGATAATTCGTAATGTACGTAGGAAAGACCAGAGTTACTGGGTGGAATTTTTTTTTTTTTTTTGTTCTTTGTTGCTTATGACAGAATGAATATCTGAAAATTTTGTCTTGACCTATTTAGGTATATTCTGCAAATAGACAGCTAAAAAAGGTCAAACAGACTCCTCTTGTGTCACAGTATTCCATTCTTTTTTGTTTTGAGGCCAATTAGTCTTGTTCACTTAAATCAAGTGGATCAGGACTTGTGTGTGAGTCTCTGTGGCAAAACAAGTCAGAGCCAGTTTTACCTGATATCTAACGAAGTGTTCATTAGGATAGGTTTCTTTATCACAGTGTGCTGTTAACGTAGCTTCATCTAAACATTAGCTATTTCCTTTTTTATTTTTTGAGAAATAGAAACATTACGTATTTCCCTAAATTGGTAACTGGAAACTTAAGGCATATCTCCCCTATGTTGATCGCAAGTCAATCTTCTCAGTCTTTATTGGCTCGAAGCTGATTGAATATTACTTTTGTTTCTATAACCGTGGTGTCCAGGCCACCTCAACTAATTCCACGAGGTACCTGCTACTTCTTATCAGCACAAGATCTGGGTAACATTGTCCACCAAGGCTTGGACGGATAGGAAGAATCACCTAGTGTTTTTGTGTCACTGGGAATTCAACCAGAGACCTCATGGATATTACTGTTAATCACATTCTTACAAATCATTGCAGTTAGGAGAAGTTATGAAGAAAAACATAGAACCAAAGTTATAAACCTCTGAACTGCTAAGACCATCTAATTTCGCAGTTTGCCACTTGCTAGTGTCAGTCTTCCATAGTAAAAAAGCAGTAGCGTAGTCCCTAGTACGTAAAGCCACATTGATGTATTTTATAGCTCAAAAAAATGGACATCCAGCCTCCCAATGTAAAACTCAAAAGCACTGTTATCATCATGAATGAACAACTGCAAATGAGATAATTTATTCCTCCAGTTTGGTTAAATGGTACCTCTATGCGAAACTGGGAGTGCTTTGTTTGAATGATATCAATGGCTATATGTTGAATAAATACTGTTGAAGCATATTATATTACAGATTTTCCAACTTCTATATCATGCATATGATAATCAGCCTCTAGCATAGCAGCTTCCTTAATCTTTTTTTTGGTGGAAATTATTCACAGTTTTTCAGGAAATTTCATGCTGCATATGTTGATGCTGTGTCAAATCCATTTCATGTTCCTGGCAAGAAGATAACATCCAGAACTTTTGCTGAAAGGGTTAGCACTATCGTCAAGTCTTTTGGTTTGAGTTCAGGTAGTTGAATGACTGCTCTTGAAGTCATTTTGCAAGCCACTCCAGTGACTTCTCTCCCAAGCTGATGAACAAAGGAAGGATGAAGAGCTTATTTTTGCAAACTAGCTTGAAGGGTATTTGTCAAATTTGCTACCTCACATGACAGTAACCAAAACAGACAAGTACTTTCTGTGTATTTTATTTCATTGATTTTAAGATTTACTGAACACACTGTGGAATAGATAATTACTGGTTTCAGTTTGAGTCTTATGTACTTTGCGTGACTGTTGCATTTGTTCAAGTAAACGAAACTCTCATAGAGCCACCATAAACAGTTAATATTTTGCTCTGCATCATAGAACATTTGATACTAGCACTTTAGCAGTATCATATTCTTCTCTAATTCTTCCATTTTTTCTTCATCTCAACAGAAATGAGATTATACTAGTGGAAAAAAGACTTTATGAATGTCTCGAGAAATTAAAGAAATATTGTTAATTGGTAGTATACTTGAAATTTAAAATGATTAGAGAATATATTCTTTTCATGATAACCTAGAACGTGGATTGACAACCTATAAAATTCTATACATTGTCAGTGTATAAGGGCATCCCTAATCCAAATGATAATTTTATAAGATTTTGATTCTGTTAAAAGCTTTGTTTACGTTGCTACACAACTTTATTTATCAAACCCTGTGGAAATCTTAGAGCACGGAGAGCCTCATTGTGCATACTGAGACAGAAGTTTATTCTCGAGTCAAAAGCAATTTGAGGCTCATTTGTGGAGTAAACATCTTCAGTTGCTTTTGATACCAACCATCCATTGGCATGGTCCAATGTGGCATCAATTGCACCATCTCTAATTGCTTTGGCTACAATGTTCTCAGCATCACCAATTGGATTTTCAAGATCCAAGTTTAGTTTCTTGGCAATGTCAGCCAGTGAAATGCGAGTGTATGAGACACTGACGTTCTTGATCCCTGTCCTTATGACATTATGCCTGACTCTGTTAATCAAGTTACTTGTTTTGTCTTGGCTGAATGTGCTGGAAAATTTCTCAGCTACTGTTCTAAATAACTCTAGATCTCCAACACGAAAAGCCTGCAAAGACAAATATAAGCTCAGAATATGTGGAGTAATTTATTTACTTGCCTACTCAGCCTCAAAAGCTTGCTTATGAGGTGAGAAATCTCATTCTGCCAGCTAATGTAAGACTCTAACAAAACCCTCTCTCCCTCCACGACCCACGTCCAATCTGGATATCTGGAGTGTGAACAAGGGAGCCCAGCACTGGAGAAACTAAGAAAGGGATGAGTTCGACTCTGACAAAAAATATGCCTAGAGCCTAACTTAGATCCAAAAACGAACTCATGATATGAGGACTATCCAAGACCATATAAGGAGATAATAGCACACTCCTTAATGCTTATCAATGTGCCACATTAAGCTAAATGTCTCAAACGGATTTTCAGGTTTTTGGAGTATCTTTCCAGCTTATAACTAAGCATTTCAGTTTGGTCATCCAATACTCACATTTGTCAGCACAAAGTATGGTCTCAATGCTTTTTCCATTCTTTTCTGTGTAAAAATAGTCCTCTCAGGGATCTCTCCAAGCAATAAATGGACTATAACAGCCCACTTATTGCATTGTATTTTGAAACCAACAGCAGTAGTTGGACCTTTCTGAGCAGCTTGAAGAAGACAATCTTTGGCATCTGTATACTCCAACTGAATTGTCTTTATCTTTCCCTGGTAGAAGAGGTATCTGCAAAACTGTAAAGAAAGAAAGCCAACGCCAGTAAGAGAAACCATGGTGAAGACAAGGCATATTACCTGCTACGACCTGTTTAAATATATTGATAGTGTAAAAGTTGTTTTCATTGTTGGTGTGTATAGAAGTCAAAAATCCATAAAGAGTACACACCCCTACAAAATCTGGTCTAGAAACATACCTGTTGGTTAGAAAGAGCTTCAAAACGGTGGGCCTTTGAACGAATTTTTTCTGCTTGATCATACAAGTTGTAGTGAAGGTAATTTCGTAGTAACAGATTAAGAAGTGTTTCCTGTGGCATAACTCATAAACCAGCCATAAGCTATAGCAGTTTTCACTATAGAACAAACACCAAAGAGATGATATGCATATCTCACAAACCTGACTGAACTTATTATGGTGTATTGTGGCACTCCGGTATAGAGCAAGCAAGTTACTGTTGGTAAAGAGAAGTTCCTATTAGATAGAACACAGAAGTAATAGCCAGAGAAAAATATGAACGAACTTACCCTCGGATTTCAGCAAGATCACCAGCAAGCTCAAAACTTAAAGAGTAGTAGAAGTAGAGTCTTGATGCAAGAACATCAGCAGTTATACTATTCTTGCTTTTTAGAAGAACAATGCTTTCTGAGGAACAAGCCTTAGCCTGAGGGTAAAACGAATGCTAAATAATTCCATGATGTTTAGGTAGAGATATCCTTACAAAGTTAAGACTAAAAGACAGCCATTTTGCCTCACCTCGTTGTATTTCTTTTGATCAATCAGAAATATTAGAACAAGCAAGTAGCAGAACATCTCGAGTTCAGGCAACAGATGTTTGGATTCTGTTGCAGGCGTTCCCACATCACATTGGCTGTCATGCCTATCCTGTGGCAAGAAGTATAACAATTTTACAAATCAGATACTGCATATCGATGTGTAATACCTGATACAAATGATCAACAGATTTCCAAAGCACAAGACAAACAGAAGATTGACGAATGAATATGTGTTGAATCATAAAGCAAGATCAACAAATATAAGAAAGGTTGACTAGTAATTAACCCGAGGCAGGTATGAAGATAGCCGCTTATGGAACTCAGAACCAGAGATGAGAACATAATTTAGGAAAGCAGAAAGTACTGAAGCCTTTAGTTTGCTCCTGAGTTTCATGGTCAATCTCATAGCCCTGTATATCTTCTGCACTTCACTTGTATATGCTCCACCCTCAATCAGTGAGGCAACTTCCTTCAAATCTAAACCACCACAAACAAACAAAAAAGGCAATGAGAAAAAAATATACTTGCTAAAAGGGGGAATTTTTAATTCTAGTTCCAAAATAGTGAAAAATGCAAAACTTTGACTAGCGAATTCAAGTCAGCTGAAAATTAGGATAGAACTATCTACACTCATGTCTGATAAAAAAAATGAACCTTGGACCTAACTCAACTGCTAAAATAGGTGAGGATTGTTCAAGACTAAAGAGATCAAGTCCCCATCCCACTACCAATATGAGACTCAACACCTAGCATGTGCGCCAGGCCTACCAACTAACTGGAGCGTGAACAATATAATAAATATGTACCTGTAAACAAGAGCATTTTATATATGTAGGAAGATATATAGATGAACATACCTTGCAAAACAGAAGGATCAACTGAGCAGTCATAAACAGAAGGAGGTGATTGATGTTGAACCTTAACCTCTTGATCGTCCATTTTAAAGAGAACCTGAGAAACCCATACAACAACCATTGCAATATAGAAAACAGATACTATAACAATTAAAAAGGCCATTGTTGAAGTTGTCAGATACTGAAAAGCAAACTAAGCTTATATAGAGAGAGAAAGTAGTTACTGAACTTACATATAATTATTAAATGGAAAAAGCAAAAAGAAAAGCACATCACATTTACTAATTTTTATGCTCCTCCTGAAAAGGAAAGTATAAATCTTCTTTAATTGTGTGTTAACATGTTATGGACTCCTATGAATTGAGATAGTGAATTTTGTAAAATTATTTATTGTCGAGGTACTGTGTACTTATTTGATTTGTTGTTAGTTTCTGATTGACATTTAATTGTTTCGGTAACTGAACTTATCATGGCTTGGGTTGGCTGCAAAGTATAAGAGAATATTTGTCCATAAACAATGAGAAGAGCTGAGTTTGAAATTCGTTGATTGAGAATTAAGAAATCGCTTTCCCTTTAGGCCAAGCAATGAAACAAACGCATGGCTTCATTATCTTTTGTATAAAACAAAAACAAGACAGTATTATTATTATCAATCAAGTTCCACACTTGATTTCAATTTTCTAACTAGAAAAATGGTGACTCTTAGCTTTCTTTTTTTACATATTTTACAAAAACAAAGATAATAATTTAATATCCAATTATGCTACCTCCCAACAAAATCTAATGTTCTTTTTGAAGTAGAATGATTAGTCGACTTCCATCCACCATCCTATTTGACAGACATGAAGAAGAAATTCATTCTGTCTAGAGTAAAGACGAAACTTCTAGCCACTCTATTGAAAATCAATCACATATCCCACAGGTGAAATCTCGATAGGGCTCAGACCTTCTGGCCATACCTTGAGAGGTTACTTCAGAGTACCTCGGCTCAAGAAAAAGTGTAACAAAACTGATCGAAAAAGAAATATACACAAAGGAAAGAAATTATGGCAAAATATTACACGACAAAACATTCTAAGAAAAAAAATAAAGAACCTTCAACTCGACCAAAATAGTGTAATAACCAAAGTTCAGCAACAAAAATTGATGGACAAGGAACGACGGAAAAAAAAAATACTACCAATACCAGACGCTTGAAATTAAAGGATGGCAAATTTTTGACAGAAGTGAGTGATACAAACAAGAACTAGCTGGAGAAAAACAAACGAGGGGCAGGATCCGGCAGTAATGTTTTTTTTACTAAAACAGCAACACATTTAAACATGAAACCTATTATCAGAATCTAAAAGGCCAAAAGAAATTGCAAATTGAGACATATTTGTTTAAACCAAGGACAAAGTTTAACATCCAAATTTCAAATCGCGGGGAAGTCTTAAATAGGCATCATCCTTGTGCATCTCATAATGATGCTATCATAAACTTTTCAAAAGTCATCATCATCCTCTTCAGCTATGTGTTGAGCAAGTTCTTGTTCTTGCTGTTGTCTCTCTCTCCTCTTCTCAGCACTTTCTTTCTCCTTGTGGGAGTTTGGAGGAAATCGAAGAGCACGGACAGCCTCATTATGCATGTTAAGACAGAAAGCAATTCTCGAGTTGAAAGCAATTTGAGGCTCATTTGTGGAGTAAATATCTCCAGTTTCCTTTGATACCATCCATCCGTTAGCATGATCCAACGTGGCATCAATTGCACCATCTCGAATCGCTTTAGACACAATACTCTCAGCATCAGCAACAGGGTTTGGAGAATCCAGCCTCAGCTTTTTAGCAACATCAGTCAGTGAGATCCGAGAGTATGAGATGCTGATGTTGCGTAACCCAGTCCTAATGACATTATGCCGAAGTCGCACAATCAAATTGTTGGTTCGGTCTGAACCAAAAGTGCTGGAGAACTTCTCAGCAACATTCTTAAATAACTCCAGATCTCCTATACGAACAGCCTGAAAACCAACAATATTCATCCATATAATTCAAGATTTGACGGGGGATCAATGAAAAAGGACTCACTGAGGAGGTGGAATGTCATCCTAAGCAGGATTTTGATGAATCACCAGTTGTCACCCCCACCCCACCCCCCTTTATGGCACATGAAACATAAGATTCTTCAAAGAAAAAGCAAACAAAAAGAAGACCAGTCAACTTCTCCACACCAGACAGATCTCACGACACATCACACTCGTCTTTATTATATTAGCCAAGTAAATGGGATCTCATATAAAACATATGCTTTAGTTTGAACTTTACTCATGCTCTGAACAATGCATCAATGATACTCCACAACACCCTGCAATATGCTACATATTGTTAGAGATAGATATCTAGTCACATGTACGTACACCTGGGTTTTGCTTCTTAGGCAAAATAGATATCACTCGAAATATGTGATGTAATAACCCAAAATGCATGCAAAGAAATTTAGCTACCTTTTCCCGAGATGAACTCAAGAAAGTCAACTTTGATACTGAAGATCTCATAATATGATCCACAAAAATAAATTTAGAAGTTTAATAGCGTCATACATACATTTGTCAGCTCAAAGTATGGCCTTAGTGCTTTCTCCATGCCTTTCTGCATAAAAACAGTCCTTTCTGGAATCTCTCCAAGCAATAACCGGACAATAATAGCCCACTTATTGCATTGAACTCGGAAACCAAGAGCAGCCTGAGGAGCTTTGCGAGCAGCTTGAAGAAGAGATTCTTTAGCATCAGTGTACTCCAACTGGATTGTTCTGATCTTTCCAAGATAAAAGAGGTATCGGCAGAACTGAAGGATATGAGAAAGAAGGGAAGTTAGTAAAGGAGGATCAATTTGCAAGAACAAACATTTTAGACAGTTTTTTAGACAATTTCTTAAGAGCAAATTACAATAATAAAAATTGACAAAAAGCAAGTGAACTAATAACTGCTAAAACCAGGTCAAGTTACCACTAAAATCAAGTTATAAAGGAGGATCAATTAGTAAGAACAAACATCTTATACAGATTCTTTCAGCAAATTACAACAATAAAAAATGGAAAGACCATGTGGACTAGTCAATAACTACTCAAATCAAGTTGAGCTACCACTAAAATCAAGCCACCTCAAGAGTTAAGAAGTCAGCATAGAACCTTGCACTGATCTCAAAGATGAAATACGCTGATATCAATCTATAATAAGCATTAGTTATCATTAAATTAAACAATAAACAACACGGTGGATCAAGTATCAATAATGAGAAGAATATAAACAGATGAACTCAGAGAGGACAGAAATTGTGCGGAAATTGCCTGCTGATTTGAATGAGCTTCAAAATGGGGGGCCTTTGACCTCAATTTCTCTGCTTGATCGTACAAGTTGTAGTGAAGATAATTCCGCAATAGCAGATTAAGAAGAGTTTCCTGCGCCCACAATCATTCTATCAGTACAAAACATCATATCTAGAAAACAAAGAGGCACCCAAAGCTCCAAAATATTAACGAACCTGACCCAACTCATCACGGCGTAATGTTGCAATACGGTGCAATGAGAGGAGATTACTGTTGGTAAATTATAAGTTCAATCAGAGACAATCAAAAAAGTCAAAATGGAGGCATAAAGTAGGCATATGGGAGATGGGAGTTAGCTCAGTACTCTCTCTTCCCCAATGTCTCATTTGGAAAACCTGTTCACATGACATGGCAGAGATGTTACATGAGAGCTTGAACTTTAGAACTGAGACTCACCCTCGAATTTCGGCAAGATCACCAGTAAGTTCATAACACAGAGAGTAGTAGAAATAAAGCCTAGATGCTAATACATCAACTGTCCTCCTGTTCACGGTTTTTAGACGAGCAATACTTGCTGAGGAGCATGCCTTGGCCTGAAAGTAAGACCAGGAATATTTTGTAATTCCATGAAAGCAACAAGTTAACATGAAAAAGGCAATATGAAATAGAACATGTAACTTCATCCCACCTCATCGTATTTCTTCTGATCAATTAAGAATATCAAAACAAGCAAGTAGCAATAGATCTCAAGCTCTGGCAAAGAATGCTTGACTGATGCCAGAGTTCCGGATGTTGCACTATCAACTTCCATATCATGTTCATCTTCCTGTAAGAAAGAAAATAATTAACGCAAATAATCAATAGGTAACCAACATCACATACACCACTCTACCATCTCCACAATGTTCCCATGAGAACCTCATTTACTGTTTCACTAGCTGCGAAGTAGAAATATCAACAGTTCCCAAACCCATGTGAAAGTTAAGTGCATACAATTGTTCCACCGCCCTCCAGACATATTTCAAGTCTTGCTCCACAAGTCCTGAAGTGACTTTGGTGCATAGGATAAGCAAAAACTACTACTAATTCTAGTTCTCAATCCCAAACTAGTAAGTGTCGACTACATGATACCTCAATAAAAAATATTTCTTAAAATGGAGAAGTTTCATTCAAACCTAATAATTTAGGTTTCTTTTCTTTTCACTTTTACGACAAGTCCAATAATTTGGTAAGACTAGAGGTTCTCCTCTAAACTTACTAGAGACTTGCATATCTTGCTGAACAAATAACACTGTTTTAGGATAATATACAACATTAAACTCATAGACTGGAAAGAAAACAAAGATCGGAGAATGCAAAACATGGTCAGAAGGACCAAACCTGTTAGTACCCACATAATTGCATTATCTTTATTAGCTCGGGTGGAGAGGAGATAAGTCCACTGATACTTTTGATTATTTACACAACAAATGGTAGCTCATTCATGATCTCAAGATGTCTTAAGCTTCAAGGCTTATGCCCCCAAAAGTACAAAATGCTTAAAAATAATACACATAGAGAAGACATATTGTTACACATTTGAGCGAGGTAAATCTAGCATAATAATCTTATCATGTTACAAACAGTGCCCTGTAATCCACCATTTTAACTCTCTGGAAGTTTCAAAAGATTACCTTGGGTAGGAAGGAAGATAGCCGGGAATGCACGTCTGATCCAGGCACTAGAACAAAATTGAGGAAAGCACCTAGTGAAGAAGCCTTTAGCTTCTTCCTCAGTACCATAGTCAGCCTCACAGCTCTGGAAATCCTCCTGACCTCACGAGCATATGCCCCAGTCTCAATCAACGATGCTATCTCCTTCAAATCTGAGTAAACACCCAAAAAAAGCTAAATAAACCCCACATTGGATGATCTTACTTGAGAAACCACACTCAGATCTATCATCCTATTGAACCCCAAGATATTTCCGCCGAAAAAAAACCCTAACACCGAAAATTGATAAAAAGACCCAAAACCCTAAAAATTGATCCATCAAATCCAAAACCAAGAAATTTGCAGTCAAAACAGAAAATTAGATCGATAAAGGAGAGATGGATTGAACTTACGGGGCAAGACAGAAGGGTCAGCAGATGAAAGGGATTTGGAAGGAGGTGCTTGGTCGGCCATCTCCACATCTTGAGTCATCTTTCTTGTTTCTTGGAGAAGAAATCTGAAACTGAAGAAGAATGTTGAATTCAGCGAGTCGATGCTCTGATAAACCTCACACACTGCAAAGTGCAAACCCTCTTTTTGACTATTTTGCCCATGCTTATTCCTCTTTTTATTTTGGTTTTGGTTTTGGTGTTTAACTCTCTCTCTTTCTTGCTCCTTACGTTAGATTGTTTTTTACGGAGGTTTAAAAAAAAGCATAATATATATTAGATTTTAAATTTGGCTTTAATTTAAGTGATTTTTAATTTTTATAATTAAATAAATAAATACATGAGTTTTACATGGCAAAATACATATAGGACACCACATAAGACAAAAAGTGACATGTAGGATGACATATAGGACATATGTGTTTATTTGTTCAACTTTATACAAGCTACTTGTACACACCCAAAGTTGAAGGGCATAAATGTGATTTGAAGCCAAATCAAAGGGCATAATTATGTATTATGCCTTTAAAAAATCAAATATAGATTACTTACTCTATCTGTTGTTTTAAAATATTTTCAGTGGATCAATTAAATTAGAATTCATCGTACCAAATTATCAAATTAAATTTTGAAAATACTAAATACGATATCAAATTTGCTTAACAATAGTCATGTGAGATATTTACTCAAGTGTGAACAATAGTAATAGTAAATGATTCTCCAAGCATATTATAGCTAATTGATCTAATTAAATCAACCGAGATAATATTTACAGTGATTTGAACGACTTTTAACGGACTTATAAAGCCAAGCTCATTATGTTAGAGCCTGGGAATAGAAATCTCTATCCTCTTTGAATGTTATTTCTCTAAAAGCTATTAATTATGTAAGCATTGAATAAATTGTGAAAACCTTATCAAAAAGAGTACATAAAAAACTTAAAATGAATGGGTATAAGAAAATTTACACCATCAATAGAGTTGATTCTGAATCATGTATTGTGATAAAAGAAAAACTTTTATTTTCTTTGTTGGAGAGCTGCATTGAGGGGGAAACTGCAAGTAATACAGCTATTTTGAAACAGAGAAGTGTTGTTTCAGTCCTCTCGAATAACAATGAGAAATATATAGATATCAATAGGCATTACACATAATGTTAAACGTATTGAATTACAAACAAATTGATGGGGAGACTGGCTCTAGCCATGCACCACCAGTTTCGAAACTAAATATGAATGTCGTACAAGACACTACTGACTATCAAGATCGACTGAATGAGAATGTGGCTGACATGGTGAAAGAGAAAATCAGCCTAAGATGTCCTGTATATCAGATGCATTCCCTCAATAGAAAATGTGTATATCAGATTATTTGCTCTGCTCAAAATGTAGAAACAAAATTTGGATCATTTCTGCAGCCTAGCGTTGAGTTTCTGAGTTGTGGCTAGGCTTCAAGTTTGCGCTGTCACCAAAGATCGGGTATTTCTCTTGACCATCCCTCCTGCTAAGATCAGGTCTTCTAGCTTGAGCATTGGCCATAGGTAAACCTCTAGGATCTGAACCACTAGAGTTCCTTCCAGAATTGAACAGTTCACTTTTCTTGTACCTATTCTGTGTGGCAACGTTGTTCTCCTTGCCTGGGGTCCTGTCTGCTTGTGGAGAGCTAAAAATACCAAAACCAGAGGATGGACAACTTCGAACACTAGATTGAGAAGGATGTTGCTCAGGAAACTTCCTTGGGAACTGAGATCCAAGGTCTCTACTATGTGACAATGTATTCCGGTCCAATGGCAATTGCCTTCCTAGATCAGATACGGTGTCCGCCATCTTTGTACTCCTCAAACTTGGGTCTCTTTTATACCTATTTTCTTCCCCTGACGGACCCTGCAATGTGTTTCCTGATTCTCTTCTGAAACTACTTTGCAAATTTGAAGAAACATTTGCAGAACCTAGTGTTTTAGTACCCTCTTTTGCACTCTCTGCAAGATCGAAAACCTTGTCACAATTACCATTTGCACTGGACATTCTCCAACCTGATCTGGCGTTATCAACATCTTCATTAGTCATTGCTTCCATACAGCTATCATTGTCACTTTCAATACCAGATTCAGAAGTATCACAATTTTGCTTCGATTGTGAAAAAATTTCAGGTGCTACTGAAGCTGATTCATTAGAATCCTCTGCAGAGATGGCACTCCTGTCTTCTTTTGATGGTTTCTTTCCCGAGCCTTTCTTTGATGGACCAAACTTAACATGCCTGACAACAATATATGCCTGCTTTTTCTCCACTCTTGGTCCACTTTCAATATAAGCAACATCTTCAATCTAAAGAAAACAACACCAACCCATGCACAGCACAAAATAACAAAACACCAATTAACGATAGCTTCGCACAGGATGCTACAAACATAGTACCAGTATATCATACCAGAGGAGAGAAACGTGATAACACTGCTCCCAAATCCTCTCCTTCATTGCCCATGGACATGGCTGTACACTGTTCAGGAACACAAAAGATCATAAATTAATTAATGGAGAACCAACTATACATTATCTTGAAATCAACATTATCTGCTTTAGGAAAAACAATGCAGACAATAAATCCTCAAGAATCAATGTCACATTTAAATAAACATGGCCTTGCTGCCAAAATAACCTGTCCAAAACTGGTTCAGATTTCTCAGAAAGTACCAAAATGCAATTTTATTGAGTTTCTCGAAGCCAAGCTTCAGGTAAACAGCAGAAGACCCACATCCAGGTTGCTTATCATGCACCCTAGTTTTCAAAAAATGCATACAGCAGTGGACTGGCTCAGCTCCATAATGATCGTCACAGAAGATATCATATAGAAAAAAAAGTACTCCCTCAGTTCCTAAATACTTGTCATCCTTTCTAAATTACTAACTAAAATAGATAATCCACAATACTTGTTTGTTTCCAGTTTTACCCTTTAGTCATAAATATAGATAGATACTAATATGGTACAAAAGAAAGAAGAAGTATTAAATCGATAGGAATAATAGATGAGGATAATTTAGTTAAAATACCCTCTACTTAAATGTTTTTCCTTGGGGGGTGTGCAAAGAAAAAACATGACATGAATTTTGGAAGAGCGTAATGAAAACCAACATCTACCAAACAGCAGCTTTAATACATTTCAGACCACTAAAGGGCTTGCTTAGCTGGAAGGAGATTGGGAGAAGAGGAAAAGAGGAGGACTGATGAGAACTGATCCCAGCATGCACTTGGTGGACTTAATGGAAGGAAAGGAATGTAAGATGCTACAAAGGCAAGAGTAATAACATCCAGAAAATCAACACGAATTGTCTTGGCTTAATCTATTTTTGGTGTAAACAGGATATGGTGATGTATATGAACTTTTTGTGGATTTTATAGGAGAACTGTATAGAACCATGGCTAGTGCTTCTATGCTTTTTGCATTGCCCAGAAGCGGTTTGTAGCTAATCAGTCTCATCATTTTGGGAATGATGAGCCTGTTTTCTGATAATAAAGTTACCTTACTCTCAAAAAAAGAGATATATTTCAGAGAAATCCAAGAAATATATGCAAGTAGATCAAGTTGAACTCAGGAAAATTCAAATGCATGTATTGCCAAACCATCCTGTCAACCTAAAAAGTATTAAATTCATTAGACATGCACAAAGAGGATGGTCTTCAAATTTCAACCTCTCAGTTAAGCAATTAATAACCTTCAAGCTTTAAATAAGATCTTGTACCTTTCATGAGCCACTAAGAACATGTTGAAGCACGAGTTAGAATGAAGGCAAATTTTTCCTCATTTGCCCTTTTTTATGAGTTCGAATTGATCATTCAACAAGAGACCATTTTACGATTTGTGATAAACTACACACATCACATATCGCACTCTTACAGGTCGACCAAAGACCTGGACCCCCCCCCCCCCCCCGCCGCCCAAAAAAGAAAAAAAAGCCCTACTTTGTAATTTTTTTCTTAAAACAGAGGATGACATGATGCAAAAAGAAAATATTGAACATACATGCAGCCAAACAAGAAAACACAACACTTGGAGGCTTTTTTCATCTGTGTGGGGTTTTTATTTTTTATTTTTTTTTGGGGGGGGGGGGGGGAGTATTTTAAAGGCTAAGCAAGTACCTTCACCCGATAGCCGCGCTCCATCATCCGTTTAACTGTATCTGCTTTATTTTGCAAGTCTTTTTTTTCCTGCATTATAGGAGAGAGAGATTCCATAATTAGTTTAAATGCATCATAACTGATATCTGACACCCCATGTGAGATTACATTGGACACGTTGTTTTGTTGTTGCATCGTAACTAAGAACTGCAGAATCTCAAACAATTTTTTATTTTTTTATAACAAACCTCAAAACAATTTTCAATTATGTGTTGTGCTTCCATGGTTTTATATTCCGCAAAAGGTGGGTATCTTTTTAAGTTTCTTCCACTCAAGTAATCAACTACCCAAAACTAATCAGTTTAGTCATTAATTCAATAAGAAATGCCAATTTTCTGTGCAGAGACAAAAGTCTTAGTTCTATTGTAGTATAGTCATGCGCAAGGAACTGGACATGAAAAATCAAGATAGCTCAGGGAATGCTATAAAGGGAGGATAACAAGCAAGAGACTTACAATTTTACCAACAAATCGGACTTCTTTACAATCTCCCTTCTTCAAAGTTAACTCAGACTGCAAATATATCACGAAAAATCAAGTGTTAAAAAAAAACTAATTAAAACAGAGGCAAAGGGATTGCAAACCACCATACAGTGCCCCTTTAAATCTAATTTTTATGCATGCCAGTTTTATCTGATTCTTGCTTATTATCTAAAGGCAAACAAAAAACTGCCACAACAGCGAAAAGGAAAAACCATTTATGCATAGGACATGCATGATTAAAATGCCTTGAGATCAAGTGACATTGAAGAATTAGCTTGAACAAAAGAACGGAGATAGCTTCATTGAGCTCAACTCCATCAGACTTGTTCAAAATCGATCCTCAACTAGATATGGTAGCTTTTTAAGCTTAAACAAATTTAACTTCACTACTAATACCAGAACCATATGATGTTAAAGCTAATGGGTGAAACAGGTATAACATAAAACACCATTAACTGATGCTTAGCAACACTGCAAAAAACTAAAGGCATTGCGAATGGAGAACATGCCTTGCTTTTTTTAGCACTCTCCTTCACTTGTTGTTGATATTTTTCTTTGTGGTAGTCCATAATTCTGCAGACAGGTGGTTTGCTGTTCCGTGCCACCTGCAAAATCACAAAACCCAATTTAGAATACAGCATCTCAGATGGAACCACATTTTATTTAATGGTTCTGCCTTATCAGAGTAATCATATTTTACACCCATTAGACCCCTTCCCTCTATCTCCCCTGTTAATATTGAATTGAACATACAAGCAGAAGTGAAGAACAGAACAGAGAATAACAGAAAAATGGATCAGCAGTACTATTTGTTCCCGATGATTAAGGTCCAGTCACATCTTTTGTCAAGAAAAGTGGTAACATTAGAGAGATACTTCACATTCGGAGTATCTTCAATCTGGAATATAGAAAGTTAGAAACGAGCTCGCTTTTACAACTTTCTTTTTCCTTATTTGACCTCCAATTCGGTATATAGCAAAGAACACTAATGAATATTTGAGTATTATTTTTTTTAGATTGGTAACTTTGAAATTTTGATTTATTCACATTTTGCTTACTTGTCTTGCCTGAATATAGGGAAAAGTATAGAATGTCCAGTAACAGAAGTAGGTAGGTCCTCCTTATCCTGATTTTGTAAGTTTCAGTGACCAAAGATGACGTACTTGATATTCAAACACCTTATCTTCACATATCAATATTACATCAAATTGGTATTAAGACTACTCCTTAAGGGCTTTGTTAAAATAAAACTACATTTTCAATATAATTTTCTCCTTGTAGCAACAAACCCAAGATTTTTTTTGGTATGCATTTCTTTCAACAACATAAATCCTTGTTTTCTACAAACTGGACATCTTTACGCGCAAAACTTCTCTTAGAAATCATCTTATTCAGTCCATGAACAGATATCAGTCACATTTCGCTAACAACCTATGTACAAAAGACCCCAAATTGCAATAGAATCAAACTACTAGAAAATTTCAAATCATGGAGTTTTTAGTGTCTATTGCAGAAGTTCACAATAAACAAAATAAAATCCGCCAGATTGATTAAATCAGTTCTTTATGATTTTTCTTATTGGTGCCATTTAATGGCATATTGAGCTGCTTTGACGGAAACCAGAAAGGATGAGTAAGGAATTGAATAATACAAACATGAATTGAAGAGTGCTGAATTCAAGAAAGGGAAAAATGTTCTAGGGACCAACTGTCCTATCAACAAGAAACAGAGCAACATCAATTTGACAACTCGCTCAGTCATCACCATACCAAGGTAACAAGGTCTTCAACAAGAAAATTTATTTTCCTCACTGTGTTTTCATGTTATAATAAGCACTAATTTGATGCTCACGTTAGTTTATCCTAGTACGCTTTCCTATCAGTAGTACCACTCTCGTTACTGTACCAAGTCTCATGATTTGACTTTTTTAATTAGTCTCATGATTGACAGTTCTTTACCTCCACCAAATCAAGGTTGAGACTTCTAGCAAGTTCCAAAGCTTCGCGTATTGAAACTACGCGATGACCTGCAAAAATGCAAAGAATGAAACCTAATGGAACAAAAACTTTATCATATAATAGCAATTAATACAATACTGGATTCTGAAATATGAGTATAACAGTTTGAAGTACAAAAGCTCCTCTATTATTTTCAAATGGAATTTAACGCAGAGTAATACAAGAAAAGTGTACAATGAAAGGTCCATGAACACAGTATGCATGTCTTTGGGTTACTAGGTTGCAGGGTTGTCAATACACATATAATGCTTGTTATGCATTAGAGTATCCAACAATTTTGCAACACATTTTAATATTCTCTGTAACGCATAAAGAATTGTTAAAATGTTCATTAAGCCTTCTCACATGTTAACCCAGCACCAAACTCTTGCCTGACATCTTGGTTGTCTGCTAAAATGCCTTGCTATGTTTTCAGCCAAGGGAATTATGAAATAAAGCAACTAAAAGTGTTCCTATTGAATCTGTTACATCTAGCACAACAAACAAGTGGTCAAACTATTCTATCCTGATTAATTCACAATCACACAACTTCTTGTTCCATTAAGCAACTGTAGTCAAAACATGCCAAAAGGAGTATTCTAGATATGTATATGCACGTAATATATTCACACTCCAAAGAACTTTGTCTTTTTAATTAGCATTTTGAGTTTTCCCAAGAGACCTGTGTCTCGAGATTACATCGGTATGACAACCGTATTGAAATTTGGAAGCCAAATTCCACAAAACTCATGTCTACTGTAGTACAATACAATACTATAACGAACTTAGCGTCTTCCTTCATAAAAAATCGACTTCCCTACAACAATGACAGAGAAAAAAGAAGAGCTGAAGTTCATTATAAAATCACCTTCGTCAAGTACAAGCCTAACAATATCCGCGGTGATCTCGCGATTCAATCTGGGACCACTCGTATCCTTCTCTTCCTTCCTCGTCTTCGCCTGCCAAACCAATTAAACTAATAAGTACACGCAAATTCGTATGCGTATCGATTGACATAAAAATAACATGATCTTGACTACTTAGATACCTGTACAGGTGCAGCGAAGCGCCTGACACTTTGCGAAAATTCGAACGGACTCTTCGGGATAGTCAAGCTGGAGTTGCCGAAAACTCGGACTGAAGGATGTGAAGCACTAGCAATGAGCGAATTGGAACCATGAGGGCATTGGAAATAACACCTTTTCAAATGAATTGATAGGGTTTTGATTTTGGAATTCTTCACTCTACACCAAAACGCCATGGTTGTACTCTCTAGCCCTAGTTCCAAAAAATTGCCATGGGAGGGTGGAGAAATATTGCTCCAAAAGAAGAATCGGGTTATGCTGGAGAACCCGAAATGTTCTGAATTCAATTTTGAGCATATCCTAAAATCAATTTATTTCTGAATTTAATTTTGGGCTTCTGGTTGGGCTTTCTAGTTCTTAACCAATTCAGTTTCGGATCCAAATAAAAAATTTTCACGTGGCATCCTACAGTAAGGGCCCGTTTGGCCATAAATTTCCCAAATAATATTTGAAAAAAATTGATAAATAATGTTTGTCCATATAATTTGTTATTATTTGGCAAATACTAGTTCTTTTTAGTATTTGGGTCAAATCTCATTATTTGGAATTTTTAAAAAGTTGAAATTTTACCCAAACTTTTATCTTTTACAAAAGCACCTTTATCGTAATTGTTTATGTTGTATTACATAATTTTTTACGTGAACACTAAAGTAGTGATAAATATTCAGTGAATATTAAATGATGATAACATTGTTGATAAAAATTGACTTAAGGTAACAAAGTTTTGTCTACCTCAAGATTTATAGAATGATGCTTGTTGCACTCACTCCTAACTATCATATTGCTCTAGTGTCATGGATACTATTTGTTATTTTTGCGACGAACATCCAATTGACTTGTAATACAAACTTATAATTAGTTTCGATAGTTTTTAATACTTATGGGTATGAAACATATTTTCCAAAAATGTGAAATATATCTCCCAATTACTATGGTCAAAATGGTAAAATTTCACCCAAATTTTCACTCAAATAATATATGCCAAAAATATTTGAAAATCTATGATCAAACGCTAGCTAAGTGTGTCAATTTTTCTTAACAAATGTCGAACATTGTTTTGCTTCGGCATGTAGGTAGAAATTTTAGCCAATTTTACCTATAATTAATCATAATGATTCACGATCTTATTAATTACGAAGTGAATGAATTAAAAATTTAAAATTTTAAAAAAGTTTTATCATTTTTGAAATAATTAATTGAAGGTAAAACAAATTTAAAAAAGTCGTCCTTTCTTAATTTTTCAAAATGAATAAGTAATAAGCTATAATTAAAAAATAAACAGATAACTAAGGACAGAAAAAGTATTATTTAAAACCATATAAGCTAAAAAAATGGAGTTATATTTGTGAATTTTATCTTGTTCCTACTCTGAATATGACTTGTTTTTTAAAACATATGCCTTCACTTCCCCAGAAAACTTGTCCGAGTTACCAATTATACATGCATTCATGTGATAAATCATGTCATTTGAACGAGTGATGTCGACTAATTTAAGGAAAATTTTATATAGTGGTAAATTAATAATTTAAATAAAATGTTAAAATTATATTTTGTTTTAATTGTGTTCTATAGTAAATTTTTGTCAGTTGCATTCTCCCTTAAACTCTCGCTCGTCTTTGTCGCTTTATACAATTAAAAATGTATAAATTGTGTTTATTTTTGTATAAAGCGAGTGAAAATCGTATATACACATCTTTGTCCTATACACTTATAATTATACAAAGCAATTTTTTTTCTCACCAGTTATCTTCTGTCTTTCTCAATTATATATAAATTCAAATTTTATGCAAGTATACAAACACATAAAATTGAATTGAGAAGTTGTCAACAACATCTATAAATGAGAGTCTGCCAACAATTTATACAAATGATCTGCAAGCGAAATTATACAAATATGAAGAGGCTGTCAGCGAATTATACAAATGAGTTATACAAAAGAGAGACTACCAACAATTTATACAAATGACATGCCACACAAATTTGAAGAGGAGCCAACGAATTATACAATTGCTTATATATATATATATATATATATCAAAATAGCCTAGCTTTTTTTGTACATGTATATAGCCGAAATAATCATAACTTACTATAGAGGGCAATTATGTAAACTATAACTATAGCAAATATGAATTACAACCCAACAATATGGTTTGTACTTTGTATACATATATTGGTTTTTCTACTTATAAGTGGCATAAATATTCTACTCACAGTTACTCTTTATTTTTCATAAAATCTTATTAAATAGGTATACATAATATATATATATATATATATATATATTAATCATGTAATGCAAACGGCAAAGCAGAAAAGAGTGATTATTTATACGGTTCAAGGTATATATGTATAAGAAGAAAGAGGATTATATACAAAAATTAACTATATGTAGATAAATAACAAAAATATTGAGCACTAATTAATTGTTATATAGTGTTTTCTTTTTCAAATACATGTCACATGAATAATTAGAATGTGAAACATACATGACACATACAATTATATATTCTCACTTATAATTATTAAAATTAATTTTATAAAACGGAATTTTTCAACATGTGTAATTGATTTATAGGGGCTATTAAAGATAATTAATGATGGGACATAGAACAAGTCAATTTGTTAGTAATTTATCTTATTTATCTATCTATTATATGTCAATAAAATACATATTATATCACTGTCTACGACTAAGTAGGTATAATCTTAGGAGAAAATAACCGAGGAAGAATTATGCAAATAATTTAATTAGGCTGATTGAAACTACATGTATATTAAATTACTGTTGACCAATCTTATTAATTAAATCTTAATTTATTTAATGATATACGTGGATTCTTGACCAGACAAACTTTAATTTTGTTAATCATACCACATAGTAATTCGATTCTTCCATTCCAATTCGTTGATTCATTGGTTGATTTTTATTTTTAAAGTCTCAAAATCACTATAAATATTAAACTCTTTTCAAAGTTGATGTAGTATATTGATATGTTGGACTATAAATAACTTTGCTGTCTTAGCTATAGTTGTTATTTTAACTGCTTCGTAAAAGAACATTAGAGAGAAAGTGAGTGAGAAATGTTGTAGATTAGAGAAAGTCTTCAATCATAAATAGTTGATGCATGCAAGCTTTTATTGAGTGTTGATAGTGATAATATGTATTACTCTCCGTCCCTAATTATTTGTCTGCATTTTAATTGACACGTCAATTATAAAAACAATTATTGATATAGTGAGTTTATCATTTATCTTTATTAATTATGGAGTGGATAGATTAAAAACTATAATTTTTAAGAAGTTTTACATTTTCCAAAGTACTACTTAATTAAGGATATAATAGATAAAAATAAATTATTCTTTTTTTTATTTATAAAAATGAACAAATAATTAAGGATAACTAAAAAAATAAAAATAGACAAGTAATTAATTAAGGACATAGGGGTCGTAGAAGGATTAACTTAGAGTGATAGAAATTGATTGAAAAAAAGTCAGATTTTTGTGAAAGGTTATGAATTTCAATGTGAGGGTTCGTTTTTCAAAAAATTTAATTACACTCATAAATAATAATTATGAGTTGATGTTTTACCATTAACAATAAGAAGGAAAAGAAAAAGACAGGACAAGAATTCAATATCAAAATGATTGAAAAATGAATGTAGTGTATATATCCACTAATCGAACTGTTAATGAATTGTTACCTTAGTTATGGTTATTTTGTTGCTGCGTATGATTGTCGATTAGAGAAATTAGAATCCTCATTAAAAAAAAATGTTCGAGTAAGTCCTCAAAGCAAATGCACATTTTTATTGAGCGTTGAGAAAGTTGATATAAAAAAAATCTTAATTCTTGTGATATGTTATGAGTTTCATCATGAAAGTTTATTTTTAATCTTTTGAATTTCACCTATAAAAAACACAATAACTCGATATTTAACCTTTCTAATATGAATTATAAATTATTATAACTGACCATTTAATTCTTTTTAATAATTATTAAGCATATTTTTATAATATCTTTGTGAAACCCATAACAATTAAAAAGAAAAAACAAGATGATAATCAACTTGCAAAAGGGTTATCTTTTAGCTACATAGGTAGAGAAAGTCCTAATTAGCTGCTACACATTTTTATTGAGTATTCTTAGAAGACTAATATAGTATGTTGGAAGACTAATTTTAAGTAATGAAATAAATTAATTAAGAAAGAAAGTCTTTCCATGATAGATTATGAGTTCCAATAAGAAAGTTCATTTTCAATTTTTTTTTAATAGTCCTCATAATTCTATCATATGACTTTATGTTTCATTCTCTTAATATCAATAGTAAGCATTTATAAAATACACTTTTAGGCAAAATTATGAAAGACAAAGATTTTAGATAGATACAAATAATAAATCATAGAAATCTTTGATCGATTTTAATTTTTCAAATATCAATTAATTGAAATAATAATCAGAAATATTAAAATGTTTTAAAAATTAATGTAGTATAGATTGATTAGTTGCCTTATCTACTGTTATAATTGTTGACTAAAGAAAGACCCTGTTAAAAATATATACTATTAAAATTTAAAGATGAAGCTGATTGAGAAATATAAGTTAGATAATGTCTTTATTAGTTGTTACACATTTTTGTTGAGTGTTCAAATTACTTTTTTTTTATGAATAAAATAAAATGAAAATACAAGTCATCTCAAAGCCATGGGAAAGGACTTGTCTAATTACATAATCTGAATAATCAAGTATTATAATTATGTCATTGCATAGCAAATATTCAAAGACATTATCGCACATATATTTTAGGGCAACTTTCACATATAGCAAACATAAAATTCATATTTGTGTGCTGTAGCAAACTTTGCATAATTGCGCTCCATAGCAAACATAAAACTGTATAATTTGTCATACATATACAATTGTATAATTCGCTGGCCTAAATTGTATAATTCGTTGGCCTATTTCGCTGCAATTGTATAATTTGTTTTGCATACAGTTGAATCGAATTAAAATGTATGTATATTGCATAATTATAAGTGTATAGCAAGAAGATATATGTTTTTCTCGCTTTATACAAAAACAGAAACACAATATATACACTTTTGTTGTATAAAACTAGAGAAAATTGTATTTCACTGCAATTGTATAATTCGCAATTGTATAATTCGTTGGCCTTTTTCTCTGCAATATTTGAAGTAAAATGTTTGTAAATTGTATAATTAAGTGTATAACACGAGGATATACATTTTTGCATGTGTATATACAATTTTCTCTCGCTTTATACAAAACAGAAATAGAATTATACACTTCTGTGTATAAAGCGAGAGAGGCGATCGAGAATGGAGAGTGGCGAGGGAGATTTTTGGGAGAGAGACGCTGACAAATTTTAGCTAATGTCATAGAGCACAATTAAAACAAACCCTAGCTATTCAATTTAATTTAGATTATTAATTTACTATTATATACAATTTTCCCTATATTTTTCCCTAAAAAGTGTCCATATTTGAAGAAGTGACAAATTAAAAAAATTCATATTTTCTTTTCAAAGATTAAAGTAGTAAAGAAAAAATAGATTATAATTAAATCGCTTAATCAAATATATTAGAATAATAAGTTTGTAATATATATGGTCCATGATTGCTGCTAAGAAGAGTAAAGTATGGACACCAAGAAAAATGCAATAATTTTCAAAAGATTAAATTAAACTTTTGGTATGAAATCTAATCATTTTCAAAGATCTGTTTTCCATTATGAAAACAAAAATCCCTGTTGTTGACTCTTGCAATTAGATGCTGACTTGAAATGATTGTGATACTTAGATAGGTAATTAATTAGTACTAATCAATTAGTATCTCCTATTGACCCCATTTTAGATTCATCTTAAATTTATCTATCTAACAATCTAATCTTTTTATGCATCCAAAAGGGAAATTTGTGCTTTCATTCCTTAAATTGGTGATTTTATAATATTTAATTCTATACATTGAATTAATTAAAATATACACTTTTTAATCTCTCTGCTTGATAATCTTCCTAGGTTTGTCGATAATCAATTTTACTCATTTTGTATTAAATTTTTTATTGAAAATAATTTCTTTGTCTTTATAGGTGAAGTGTAAAATTCACACACACATTTTTTTACCTCTCTGCCAAAGAAACAAATTTCCTTTTTTGATTTTTTATGCCGCTTTATATAATGAAAAAAGTTACATGCTTAATAAATAAATACAGAATTAACCTAAATAACGATCTATACATACTATTTGAACTAAAAATTGTCGAGAAATATATAATATGGGTATATTGACTTGAAAAAATAAAAAGTGAATTTGACCGACTAGATTTCTTAAATAATAGAAAATAAGTGTCTTGTAAATTAAAAAGTCAAATTGATGTTTAGAAGATAGGAGTCTTGTAAGTCAAATTGATGTTTACCGTAATAAATATCAATCACAAAATTATCAATCGAAAAATCGTCAATTGAAAAATCATAATATTTATATATCTCAATTAAAACATTATTGATATACAATCCATAATTTTGATTGTGCAACCGCTGAATCATTTGATGCAAAATAAAGATTATCGTTGAGGCAATCAATTCCAAAAATTGCAAAGTCTACACCGTGCTATGCATCACATCACAGATATTATCCATCAACCATTATATTATTTATAAAAAAAACAGTTTTAAGTGTGAAAATGAGTTGCTTTGGGGACGTGAGTTGTGGTGTAATAATTGTATTCTTTATTTTTTAATTAAAAAAATTAGTTTGAAAATTATGTCATAGATATTGTTTTAAAAATTGATCGTACAATACATAAATATAATTTTAATCAAGATTTTATACGGGTAACGAAAAGGTTGAGTTGCTCAAAATATATATCCATCAAGGTGATGTTAACACTGAGATTTAAACTTGGCTTAAAATCAAGTGGTCCATTATATGTTCCAAGTCTTTGGTCAAATGTGATGTAACACAAATGAATTCATCCTCTGATAGTGATCCATTAGAAGTAGTGAAATTGATATATCCGATGTTAATTTGTTTAAATCGAAGTATATTATTGACTATTAAATTAATTTAAACACATACTGATTAATTTTGTAATTTTTTATAATTCATAATTATATCCTTTTCTCAACAAAAAAAGGTATTTTGAATCTTGATAAAAAAACTGAATATGATTAAATTAATTATAACTTTGAATGTTTATCCAGTTCCAATGTAGGAACAATAATTCATATTATTAATAGTCAAAAGAATAAGAGGAGAAAATGAATGTTGTTTAATTTGTACATTTAAAAGTTGTTAGAGGGTCGTTTACTAAAGTTGTATCCTAACTCAATCAAAACAAGAAACATTAAATTGTGTGGCCACAAAAGAAATTAAAAATACTTTTGAGGGTCCACAAATTAAATTCAGCAATAATACTTAGGACAGAAAACATTAATTTTAATGAAGACATGACTTCTCGTAGCTAGATTCAGGTAGTAGTATATATAATTCTTCCATACGAACAAGAAGAACATTATTATTAATTTATTCATTTTCTATTATTTTATTTATAAAACCCATAGTCATTGACTTGACGGATCTCCTACCATGGTGTTGCTTCTCATCCTTTTCTAGTGGTTAAAAAATAATACGGTTCCGACTTTTAGGTTTATAAATTTATAATATTATTAAATTCACCAAATAATTGAGTTATTTTTAAATTTACAAGTATTTAAAGAATTTTGTAATATATAAATTTGAATCAATATATTTAAATGCAGATGAATCAGTAGATTATATCGTGATTTCGTCTCTAATTAATTAGGTTAGGATAAAGACAAAAAAAAAATGCCAAGAAAATGTGAGGGATCATGCACTTTTTTTTTTTCTTCCTATTATTTTTATGATAATCATTTTCAATGCTAGCTGCCAATGAAGAAAGGCCAAATTCTTTTAATTTTGCTGCAGGATGGCCCTCTCTTTACTTTGATAAGATCACAACTACACATTAAAGAATATTATTATTAAATAACAACTGATAACTTATTTGTTTGATTAGTTCTATTATATCATGAGGATTATTTGATAAATATGAGACCCTTTTTATCTATTGCATAAAATATTTACTAAGTGACTACTAATCACTTTTTTTTGTTGTTTGATAAATATTAATTATCAATTAGAAAAAACTTGTAATGAATCCATTATATTAGGGGCATTCACGTTTTGGATAAAAATTAATTCAAATTAAAAATATTAACTCAAATTGATAAAATAAAATAAATTAATTTTATTTGGGTTTAAATTTTTAAAAATCAATAATTTTGATTCAGTTATGATTTTATTCGAATAAAATTGAAAAATTAATCAACTGAACCGATGATTATATATATTTTATTAGTAAACATACTTAATATATTGTTTTCATAAATAATTTTAAAGATCTTATATATGCTTTCATTAAAAATTCTTTATACTTAACTTATTGAAAGCAAAATGTGTAAATTCAGTGGTCGATATTTCATGTATATGAGTGTCTATGAAAATTTTTTGTGGGACTGAAAATGTTAGTATCTTCCTTCTAGACCAATATAGTGAATTTTAAAGCTTTATTGATAGTAAATTCAGTGGTCGATAGTTCGGTAATTTTAGTCATGCTAATCATTTTTCGTTTTGAATGGATTGTTAGAACTTTTTTTACATTTAAAATGAGTTGTTTCTTTTATTTTTATATATATGGTTAATAACCGAATAACCGAACTAAACCAAAACCGATAAATGTATATTATATATGGTTTGATTTATTTTGATAATTTTAAATCAATTAAATTAGTTCGATTTTAATTTTGACCAATAATCGATTCAAACCAATCCGTAAACACTCCTACTCTATATAGCTAAAATCTATTAATAATATAAAATAAATTTTAATCACCTATATATCATTATATATAACTTAAATCAAAAAGTAAATGCGTGAAAACGTCCTCTATAATGATGGTTAGGTTTGGAAAATAACTACTCTATACACCAGGGCGTCAGGTTAGGCATAAAATTATATGCTAAAGACTTTAGCCACACAAACGTTCTATTATCTTCTCGCTAGACAGAAGGATCGATTAATCTAATTCTATATATATATATTTATTCGTTTCGTTTTATATGATATGTAGGTATTTTAATTGTTATTCTAAAAAGGAATAGAGAAAACGGGAACGAGTCCAATCAGAACTCAGAAGGTAGGCCTGTCTTTTTTTGTGTTGCGGTGGACCTTTAATCATGTGATACATATATATAGTGAAATATAGTAGTCCTACTATTGTTTTTTTTCAAGTTAGGTAAGTGGACATATCTACTTTACTCTTATCCATTTTCATCCATCAATTTATTTCATGTCCTTCAACAATTCAAACCATTATCTTATACGAGTTGTTTAATTTCTTGTTTGAGGGGGTGGTGGTTGGGTATGTGATGATTGAGGTTTGCACGAGGACAACTCGTAGAGAAATGACAAATAAATAGATAGGATTAAATTTTGACTAATTAAATATTTTTAAATTTACTAAATAAGAATTTTAAATTGAGTCTAATTTTTTTTTTTTTTAAAAAAAGGTCAAGAAATATGGATTATATAAGCATCCAAAATAATTATATAAAGATAAAATATCATGAATACAATACTGTCAAGATAAAATACCATCGATATACATATGGGATTACAAAACACTCCACTTTCTAGGTTTGATAATTAGCTAGAGAGTATAGTCTGGACAAGAAAAAGGAGGGCTTAACATCAAATAAAACAAGAATTGAATGAGTATGTCTCGATCTGTTATTATAATTAAAAAAAAAAAGATGAATATTGACTCTAACTTAATTTGAGTGTGAGTTACGCTTATTATTTGACTTTAAATTATAAAATCTCTTTCTTAGTTACTTTTCTCATTATTATTGCTTCAATTTTTCTGTAATTTACCACTAATTTCAGATAATCTTCAAAGAATTCTATTTGCTATGATTTGGTGTAGTGTTTGTTACATCGATGCTTTCGTTGCTTGCTCCGTACTCCATGATCGACGGAATCATTTTTTTCGAAATTTATATCCAACATAATTATCGAGAAGTCATCAAATACATCACACCTTGTTATATATATTGAACTTGTTCTCTTAGCATGCATGTAGTATGCATGATGCCCATTTTTGGAGTGACAATACTATAGCTAGACCAAAATAACGTAACGTGTTACACTAACAAAATTTTCAAAAGGTAGAAAAGAAGCCACTTTAGTTTGTACTTGTAAAATTTGTATGTTGGAGAATTTAAACTCTAAAGATCAAAAGAGTGCTGTGTAGTGTGTACTATATTACAAGAAGTACTTAATAATCATTACATATATACGTCCTCGACCTCAAGTGGACCAAACAAAGATCACGATATGTTACTCTATTAATTGTTAGAAGAAAAAACCAGGAAATTTAATGGAAGTAAAAAGATGAATTTAAGGCGTGAATAGTTGATTTTTCTTAAATATATTATATCAATACGAAGCAATTCTCTTTGGGATAACAAAATTTTTTGTATATACGTACGGATTTTCTTTTGGCTACTTGATTGGAGTTTTTTATATTATAGAATATAAGAAATGATTAATCATAATAGTGTATTTTATTTCATAGACAAATATGTATATTTAAATCGAGATTTTCTATGTATTACGTTTAATATAACTAACATTAACCAGGACAGAAAATAATGTAAAAAACATAGATTCATGAAGAACACAATTTTCACGAGGTATAGTAAAACTATAGACGAAATTGGTGAAGAATTCAATGTGTATCAATTTTATTTTCTAATTTTGAACAAATAAACCTTCATGATTATGTACGATTTGTATGCAAATGGTGTGATAGTTAATTTCTAAAATAAAATAAGATTCAAATTTTATTTATTTATATGTTATCAGAGTAGGAGTTGTACTGTTTACTTATGTTAGATTCATATATTAAATTCTCCACACATCATCAAATGTCCTGCCTTGAATATAAGACACTTCGATCAATATTTTTTGTTTTAAAAAATAAAATGAAACAAACAAGAAATATATGTGACAGAAAACTAATATATAATATAATATATATATATATATATATATATATGTTCACTGTTTATAACATATAAAGATGATAGACTAATGTAAAAATAGTTTGATGATACTGTTGTATTATTTTGTTCTTTTTGCTTGGCCATTAGCAATTGCATTATTTTATTTATATATAATATAAAGGTGCTCTTTTAAGTGAATAGCTTACGGCATTTATCAGTTGAAAAAGCAATCAGAACCAAGCTAATGGTGGGATAAGGTGATCGAATGTACTT